>NC_142711.1:9940909-10243939 GCF_055471065.1 Atractosteus spatula | reverse complement strand
TTTTTTTTTAACTTTTCAATTGGAACACACAGAGATCAGTATCATGCTGAAAAACAAAGAGAAAGGGGGTTAAATGTGTTTACCTTTTACTTTCGACATGGAATTAGCCTCAACATGTTTGTTAGTAGCCTTCAAATTGATACAGCTCCACATTCTAATCTCTGTGGTCTAGAATGAGGTAATGAATCCATATTTAGAAGCAATATTTTGAAGACTGCCTTCTTGCAAGGCTTTAATAATAACAAGAAAGATACATACCTCTAGCATTTTAGTTATGTTTGCCATTAAACAAGGGCATCAAGATAATGTCAAATATGTGTTTCAGATTTCTTAAATGCTTGGAATTAAAAAATATCTGAGAACTTTAATTTGATCTTACTTAAATTCCAATTATTGTATTAATGACTTAATGACAGAAACCAAATAGAATTTGCTCAATTCTTGGTATAAAAATAAAGAAATAATATGTATTTTAATAGAAGACCAAATATAAAAAAAATAAAATGGATGAGAAAACTAATCTAATGGCTCTCTTTCACAATTCAATTATGATATTCCTATTTTTTTTTCAGGTCTAAAGTCTAAAGTTAAGTTCTCACACTATAACATTTTAAAATGTAATTTTTTATATGTCATCCTATTCTACTGCCAGTTCCAAAGGTAGTTCTATTTTAAAGTGTGTAAATTTATTCTGTGAGAATAATGTTTATTTATTTTTTATTGGATTGGTTTTGCAAGGTCACAATTCAAGGTTTGTATAAGCACCCTTTTTTGAATTTCCTGACATTACCTTTGCACTAATCTTGGTCTGTGAAATTGGCTGTTTCCATTTTAGATTTTTCACAAATCAGAAATGCAAATATGATTAAAAAATGGAATATTCAAGAAATGTATCAGACTAGAGAGATTTAAATTTCTAATTCTTAATGATTACGTTCAAATGCTTGTTACATTTTTATAGAGTCACATTCTGTATTTACTCATAAAAGCTGGTGATGTCAGAATTTGTGTGCTGTTAAGCACTACATATTGTATCATTATGTTATTGCAATTGTGTTACTTTGTATACTGCTTTACAATCGAACTAAAGCTTGCTGTGAACTACTGCTTGTTGACTGACTGCAGCAAGCAGTTCATCTGGTGACATTTGCTATTAATAATGGGAATTATGGGTAAGTTGGTAGATGCTTTGTAGGGTCTTATGAACACTGGGGATTACATTCATGGAAACTCTAACACTCTAACACAATAACGTTGCAAAAGAGCACAAAGAGACAACACACAACTCTCATAAATAATGTAGATTATCAATAACTCATCAAACTGTAAAAAATAAGGCTTGCAAATCAATTGATTCATGAAAGGTTAGAATGCATGTCCAGGTGCATTCAAACGTATGTTTTAATAGTTTGGAGGAGAATAAATCATTCTATTAGGATTCAGTTAAATATTTTTTCAAATTTGCCTGATTTGAAGTGGTTGTTTATTATCTATGCTGGAAGTGTAGCACATTGCATTTGAATTTTGATTTTTTTTTGTTGTGCAGCAGTTATCCGTGCGCGTTGGGTGTGACTGTTTTCACGAGATGAATTGATAGGGCTCTACAAAAGGGCACCTAGTGTGCTCAGTTACTGGCAAGGTCTTCGCCCAGTCTCTGAGAAGAGATAGCGCACAGTGAGCTGATGTTATGGGAAAGATCTCCATTGTATTCATTTAAAACTGCAGCAGGTTAGGCAGTGTTCTCTGGCAGTCCTCTGGTCCTCCCTTTCCCCACTGTGTATTGGTTTGTGAAGATCAGTTAACGCTGCTTGTGACACAGCGGGTTGTGGGAACATGTCATCTCCCTGTGAAGGAAGCAACAAGCAATATATTGACTTAAAGGCGTAATGTTGTTTGCATTCAAACCACAGGTTTGTAATTTCATACTTTTATTTTTTTACTGTTTACTTTCCCAAAAACTTTAAAAAAGTATGTTTTCTCTCCTGTAGCAATTTAGGCTATCTTGAATACCATTTCAATCCATTAAAGAGAGTACTGTATATATTGTGTCAGGCTGTATATACAGAATATATACTGCAGGCAAACATGCACTGAGTAGTGAAAAATATTGTCACTATTTCTTTGGTGCTTCTTTATGGTAGTGTATAATTAAAATAAAATGTACTAAAACTATCTACTGTAGTAGCCTTGAGGGAATAATAAAAGAGGTGTAAAGGTAAGCCATAAACCTTAGATGTCACAGCAAGTAAGGCTTGTAACCAAATTTCACATAGGCATGCAAGGCCTCTAAACCAGAAGAGTTACACAGGTGGAAGAAAAATGCTCTTGGAACACTTCTAACGTGAATTTCCAATGACAACGCAAGAGTTGAAAGTAATAGTAAGATTTCTAACTTCCATCAAGGATGTAATTTCAGTAATTTCAATATCCATCCTGACTAATCTGTCAGCAGTGCAGTCTATTGGTTGATACGTACGTGTTGATCGCAGCTGAAGAGACAGGGTAAACAGAACAGTGTACTGTAGAGGCAATGGATTGAATTTGATGTTAAAATTACCATTGTTATATGTACTACTGAAGACTATTTTAGTAGGTAGGTTAAAAGAGATGGCATTACAGATTTCATTTTCAACCTCTCTATCAGTGTGGTATGGGGCAGGACATACTGTAAGCACCATGGATTGGGGGACTAATTTGTGAATGTAACACTGAAGAGTAGAAATTAAAAGCAGTATTGTACAAAGAGAACACACTGATTTCAGTGGTGAAAAATAGGTTTCAAATAACATTGAAGTCTTTTAAGGAAAACCAAAAAGGCTTAGAGGTATTTCACTTTTAAAGATGAAAAAAGGAGAGGTATATCTTTCCTACAAATCCCTGTCAACAGAAATCCTTACAAGTGGGTGTTGTTGGCAAGACATTTGACTGAAATATTTGCTGTAGGTAAGAATAATATCTATAATCTGTGACACATTTTACAGCTGTCAAAGTCAACACTGACAAAATCAAACATCAACACTGACAAATTCAAACAAAGGACCGTGTGAAAGGAACATGAATGGATGAATGGATGTTTTAGATTCTGTCTTGACAGATGGAGAAAGGATCGTGTGAATGTAAAGATAATTGAAGTGTTTTAAATTAATTTTTAATTTTTAATTTGCTCAGAATCAAAAGGAATTTTTCCAGAATGGTATTGTAGCGCATTCACCTGGCACTGCGGCCGAAGAGCACCCGGCTGGGGTACGCGGTGAGGGGCAGGACGGGAGTAGTAGTGGTCAGGGCAGGGATTAGGAAGGCCGCTGACCAGTGCAGCTGACCCACTGTGAAACGGGTGTGCAGTCTGGGGAGATTGCCCTTTTCGTGTAAATACTTCCCTTGTTTCACCCCTGTGGGTGTCTCGCTCTCTCTCGCTCTCTCTCTCTCTCTGGCGCTTGCTCGTTCTCTCACCTGCTCGGTCTGTCATTTTCTCTGCTGGCGGGCGGGTGCAGGTGTGCTGGGCTGGCTGTACCGAAGTTTAATAAAAGCGCTGTTTCCTCTACTCAACGAGAGTCTGAGTCACTGAGTCCGTCCTCGCCGAACCCGAATTCGCCACATTGGTGTCAGCAGTGGGATGCGATAGCCCTTCGCCGAGGACGGGGAATTAAGCGGGGGAGAGAGTAACGCATACAGCCGACATCAGAGGTTGTGCGAGCTGGCTTACCAGCGTGGTGACATCACCGCCCTTCCCTGTGAATAGCACGGACCGCAGCTGCCGGGCTGACGAGAGATTTCCCTTTAGCTCAACTGGCTGGGTCCCTGTTGAGTGACGCCAGAGGACTCGGGTTCAAGTCCCCAGCGGTGGGGGGCCGAGGTGGCAGCAGCGATGGTGCATACCCACGTGAACCTGAGAGTATCATTTTAATTGGTCTGCTTTTTTCTCCTTTTTTTAATAGGTTGGGAAGTTAAAGGTTTTGGTACACTCTGTGTCTGTTTAGTTTTTTTCAACATTATTTCTATGTAGGTTGTGAAAAGGTACCTGAAAAAGGTGCGGATTCATCTTTAAAAAATTGTCAGCTGTTCCATTGTGATGAAGTGGACAGGAAGACAGCTCCTGGGCGCGAGGACACAGGTGTAAATTAAGAAGTACAATTTAGATTGAAAACTGGACTGGCAGTGCTCTTGTCCCAGCTCATTTCGGACACTCACACAGTTCCTCTGTAGATCCCTTTTGTGGTGTTTTTTGTGGCTGTTGGATGGCTCTAGTGTAAAAAAAAAACATCCATTGTCACATATTCCTCCAGCTAGGATACAGTACGTGTACTTGTCTATTAACGTGTTTCTGCCTATTATGATTACAGATGTTATTCTGTGTTATGGCTAGTCAGCTGCCTCACAGCCCATGATCATGTGGTCAGTCCTGGATAAGGACACATTCTCTGTGGAGTTTGCGTGTTCACCCCATGTTTGCATCGGGTCCATGAAGTTAAAACAATGAATTGCAGATTAATTTAGCATGATCATCATATCTAATTTAACTTCTAACCTTTTAGTAATCAAGGCATTTTGAGTCTATTATAACTAGTAGTGCACATTTACCATATATGTATATTTTAAAATACTATTATTAAATACTTTTATTAACCTTTAAAATACTTTTATTAACCTTGACTAAAACAAAGCAGGACAGACACATAAAATGGTCAAATAAAAATGTACAATACAAAGTTGGAGTATTGTAGGAATGGATAATAAAGGAACATAAAAAAGTCTTGCTAGAGCAAAATAATCTTAGCCTAAAAAAATAAATTCAGTAGCGCTAAATCTAATGCATAAATCGCTTTATAGTATACTGTTGCAAGGTCTTTCATTCACAAATATTGTTTTGTTATTCATTTTAAATGTACTGTATAGCTTGATTAATTACTTTTGTTTTACCTTGGCAGAAGTGTTCAGCACAGTGTGGCAATGAAGCAGCCTGTCAGAGCGTGTTTTTCAGATGGAGTGATTTACTATTCCAGCCTTGGAAACTCCAAGAGCCAGCAAGCACCTCTCACAACTCACAAGGAAGGTCATTAATATAAAGTGGCTTTTTTGTCTTGTCCTAGATTTATTTTGTCAGTATTAATGACTGAGCTGCCAAGCAGAATGTAATTTCCGTCTTATTCCTGAAAGAGTTGCTGAGACATGTTGTCACTGAATGAAATGTGCAGCGTGCAGGAACTGTAATATTGCTGTAAAGATAAACTGACAATGTCTGGTTGGACTGATATCATCACTACTTCTTAGTAAACAGAAAAAGGTTGATAATATGATTTCAAAGTACATATGTAATGTAACATAAGAACTGAATTGATGGCATAGGACTTGTAGGCATAAATGTAGTCAAATTGCAGAAGCGCCTGTTAGGGGTTTCTTCCAGCTAGTGTAGGTGTAGCAGGGTAAAACAGGCCAAAATATGTTATTGATTCTGATACTTGTTCTATTATTGTTATTATGGACGTTCCACTGGTTGATATCTCATTGTGCAGGATTAGAAAATCATGGAAAGCCATTTAACTTTTTGACTCAGTTTTCGTTGTTTCGAGGATTTAGGGATGATTGCATTGTAGCTCATGGGTTGGTCAGGCATCGATGGCCTCCACTCAGCTTGCAGATTGGACTATTGTGGCCCCGGCCTCTGCTAAGTGATTGATCAGCTGTGACTGGGGCCTCCATCAGGGGTGTGCATACTTGGCAGTTGGTTGTAGAGTGGTTTGGTTTGACATTTGCCAAGATACAGTAGTGACTCCTTTGATTGGCCACCACGTGTTTTTTTTTTGTGGGAGCTGTGTGGAGACTTCTGTATGACACCTGAGTTTGGCTATCTGAGCTCCTGGGCTTGCACTGGTAGAAGAAGAGAGTGGGTAGACAGTGTATAAGGTTTAATTCATGCAGGTGTACCCAGAATTTGAGCTGCCATATCTTAAATACCAAGCACCTGACATGCACAGCTCAAACAAGTTTACAGCAACAAAATTCCATTCTGCTGCTATGGAGACTTGAAGGCTTTTACACATTTAGAAATGTTTTAGACCTGTTACAGTAGCACTACAATCCCCCAAATTAAACACTTCTCAGGCGTAAATATTGCAGTTAATTAATAGTAACTCTCAGATATAATGCATAATGTTAATGTGAGGTTAAAAGAGCAAATGATGAGAAGTAACGGAATAAAACAGCTGTTGGACTTCCAAAATAAATCTGAGAGTCATTATACTATGGATGATTCACAGTGGAGACGAAGTTCATCTCAGTGTGGATCTATATGGATTTTTAAAATTATGACTTAAAACTTTGTTGATGCAGAAGGCAGAAGATTCAATAGAATATAGTTTCGGGATGTGTCTTTTGTGTCACTCAGTGGCCTGCAAATGTGTTCTTCGTTATTTCAAAATGTTGAGATTCTGATTCTTTTGACATGAAAATATAGCTTGTTCAGAATCCATTAAGGCGTATTATTGTAAACCCACCCTTCCTTTGTGTATCTAAGAGCAATTAATTTACTTCAGAACAGAAGCTGAATACCCTATAAGACTTGTACAATAAGCACGCTGCAGCTCCAGTTATCAGAAATCAGCATTTCAAACAGTGGCTGAGCATTTGCAGACAGAACCAGTAGCTGAAAAGATATTTTTTGTTTTTGTTTTTTTGGCTTATACATATTAAGCAGATTAAACATAATCTGCTAGGATCTGATAGGCTACCATAATTATTTCTGTGGGCTGTTATGTGTTAGAAAATTAATATATATATTTATCTTTTTATGATTTACAGTTCCTTTTGGTGTTTTGCAGAAAGCATCTGGATAGACAATTTGCTCAAGAAGTTGGAGCTTTTTATACATTTCCTTCAATTTGCATTTTAAAGTATTGCATCTATGTAGCAAGAATGTACGTTTTTAGTGCATTGAGCAGAGAGCTGTAAAGGAACAAATTTGACCACAAAAGGAACAAGTAAAAGGTTAATTCCACATTGAAAAGCAGAAAGAAAAAAACAGCTGAAACGGAGGAAAGCAGACTGCTGAAGAAGCCTTAACAGCTGAAATGTTGCATTTTTCTTTTGCATCTTTCTGCTTTTCAGAGTGGAATTAATCTTTACTGCTTCATTTTTCATGTATTTAGAGCTACATGGACTCTGGAGACACAAACTATGAGAGGGGCTTGACTCATTGTTCTCTTCTAGACAGTACCAAAAGCAATTAAACAAAGCAGTATTTCTAGAATTTAAATTCTAAAAAATAATCATATATTGTATCAGTATCAGTATCAGTATACTGTGTAATGGTTATTAACTGGTACATTTCAATAATATGATGATGAACTCATTCATCCTAGCAAGAGTTTGTTGTTAATGAGATAACCTGTGATTACTTCCAGACTAGTATGTCTGCATGTGTACATCTATTGTACACCTGAAGAAGTCTCCATAGCCAAAACGTTTTCTCTCTTTTTTAGTTTTTAGTATGGAATAAACCTTTACCTTTACATCTGTTGTGGATTAGTGATGACATGTGATTTCAAGATTGAAATTTAGTTTTGTTTTCTTGGAATAAACTAATCATTACTTTCACGTTTTTTCTATCCATCTATTCTTTAACCGATTCTTCCAATTAAGGGTCACGGGGGAGCCGGAATCTATCCCAGCAAGCAGTGGGTACAAGGTGGGCTACACCCTGGGTGGGATGCCAGTCCATTGTGGGGCAGACAAAACCAACACTAACAGACATGGACACACTCGCACCAGGGTCAATTTTCCCAGAAGCCAATTCACCTACCAGTATGTCTCTGGACTGTGGGAGCAATCCAGAACACCTGGAGGAAACCCATGGGAATGCTGGGTGAACATGCAAACTCCACACAGACTGCACCCCTGGTCCACAGCTGAGCCCAGAGTGCCAGCACTGCGAGGTAGTAATGCCAACTGCTGGGCCACAGTGTCTCTTTAAAAAGTTTTTATGTCTCTGAATTATTTTTTTATCGTTAGTAAAGGATTGAAATTTTCTAACAGCTGCAAAGTTGAAACAATAGAGAACACAATAAATGATTAAATACCAGAAATCTTCAAGTAAAGGGTAAAAGAATGAAATCTTTGGCACAATCTTTAGAATCTTTTAAATTCCAAAAGATACAGCAAATGTTTCCATAGTTTATGTTATGAAGAAAAAATGGCAACAGGATTAAAAGACGTGTAGTTCTGACAACAAGTGTTAGTACTTGAAGACAGCACTGAGGAAATGTAATGCGATTTGAGTTTCTGAAAAGAGGAAACAAATGTCAGAGTATTTGACGGAATAAGAGAACAATTCGCCTGATTGGACAGAACTGGCTGCTTTAATCTGCCTCCTGCCAGTGAGTCCGGCTTGGCGGGTTATGACTGTTAAAAAGGGCAAAGTGGATAGCTCAACACTGATGCAGAGGCTCAAACTGCCTCCTTCCCGAACAGCAATTGGCACAACAGTACCAGTCAGAGCAGCCTGTGAGCGCAGACTCGCACCCTCCCACAGAGTTGTAGGAGCTTCCACGGATTAAAAACGCTCCGTTATTTGCTTCTATTGAATGGCAGGGACATTCTGTTCACATGCCTGCCACTTGATGGGGAGCCATTAATGTGTACATAGCAACTGAGAATGCTAAACGCTTACCACTGCTCTGATGCTTAATGCATCGACATAGCAACCTGGAGGTATACAATGCTGCTTGTTATTCAGTGCGGTCTACAGGGGATGTAGACATGAAGTGTTTCAAAGGTTAAGGACAGCCCTGCCTAACCTCTGGGTTTCTCTGGAGACTCGGGTTTCAGATTCAATCTTCCAGGACTGGTTACCGTTGCTACCAGTCCACAGCTATTTCAAGTTGAAGCTGCTTCGATGTTTCATTCTGAAAAGAGGGATAATGGCCGGTTATGGCCAGAATAACCCAAACCGCAAACAATGCGTTATGTAATGGCATGTAAGTGCCTTTCGATTTTGCTCCCACGCGAAGGCAAAGGCGACCTTAACATCAAAGCAGTTTGCTTATTTGCGATTCTTACACAAGAATCAATCAAACGGTGCTTTTGGCACCATGAGGTTTTCGCCCCTTTGTCAGCTTTACAACTCACAGGGCTACCAACCTTATGACTTGGAGACGTGTGAAACTGCCTGTTCAGAGAGATGCAGGCAGCCACCGTGTGTGACACGAGCTGTTTTTGGCAAGTCTGACGTGAGTGAACTTGCTAAGAAGCAGGTGTGCAATATCAGGGAGGGTTAGAATGGTGGCACTTGATTTTGTGCAATATATGTTGACATTGGTATAAAATGATTTTAGTAAGAAGGCCATGATTTCTAAATTGCCTGGGGGAAATTTGGGGAAATTTTTGGGGAAATTTGGCAATGACACGGGGATAGCATCCAGAGTTTTTTCGAGAAATGCCATGGGATTTTTAATAACCACAGAAAGTCAGGACCTCGGTTTTACAGCTCATCCGAAGTACGGCACCTGTTTACAGTATAGTGTCCCCGTCAATATACTGGAACATTAGGACCCACATGGACCGCAGGGTGAGCGCCCCCTACTGGCCCCACTAAGACCTCTTCCAGCAGCAACCTTAGTTTTTTCCACGAGGTCTCACATCCAGGTACTGACCAGACTCACACCTGCTGAGCTTCAGTGGGCTGCCAGTGTAGTGTTTACACTTCCAATACTGCCAATGGAGCAGGCATTAAAATTCTGATTAAACTACAGTAGAAGGATCAAAGACGTTAAAGTTAGGTTAAAAACTTTAAGGAAAATCTCATTAATAACTTTATTTAATAACTTTGAGTTGCAGGGAGATATGCTGGTTGCTACAACTGGTTGCCATTATCTCTACCCATCATAAAATGGTTTCTGATTACTGGATTAATCATTAAAAATAAGGATTGGGATTGATTTGGCAAAAAGTCTCAGGATTATAATTGTTTTATATGGTGTTTTATTGGGCTGAAAGAAGTGACGAGCAATGCTCTTGTCATTGCAAAAGTTATTAAACTTACTGCAATGAACCTTTTAAATCATCTCAGGTTTGTATCCTTTTCTAGACATAAATGACATTAATTAGCAACGCAGCAGGCCTGGGTAAAAGAAGACATCTTCAACACTGACTGTTTTAGGTCACTTATCTTTAACTGCAAAATTAAAACCTGTAGTTATGTTGGCAATATGAGATTTGAATATTGCAATCCCAGATTCTATGCAAGTGCTTACATTTTTCTCTAAGTGCCATCTGTAAGAACCATACTGCCTATGAAGGATTGCCGCCTCGCATAGGGTCTAAACACCACCCTCCACGGCAGTTTTGTTTCTTCTAATGACTTGAATGTCCAGTCACCACACTTGTCTGCCAGTGTTTAGTTTCTGTTCGGAAGCTTGTGTGTCTCTCAGACCTAAACATTCATGCTTCTCAAGACTATATCCAATGTTAGATTACGGAGGCATCCAGAAACAGACCGAGGGCCTAATTTGGTCTTTGTAATGTAATGACCTGCCGTGCTGGAATGCTGTCAGAAAGAAAAGACATAGTCGTTCTCACTATCATTAGCTGATAAATTAGATTGACGAGCAATGCTCTTGTCATTGCAAAAGTTATTAAACTTACTGCAATGAACCTTTTAAATCATCTCAGGTTTGTATCCTTTTCTAGACATAAATGACATTAATTAGCAACGCAGCAGGCCTGGGTAAAAGAAGACATCTTCAACACTGACTGTTTTAGGTCACTTATCTTTAACTGCAAAATTAAAACCTGTAGTTATGTTGGCAATATGAGATTTGAATATTGCAATCCCAGATTCTATGCAAGTGCTTACATTTTTCTCTAAGTGCCATCTGTAAGAACCATACTGCCTATGAAGGTCAAGAGTAATTGTTTGTAGGATAAACAACTTAAGAATAAATTGATTATGTGGGATTTGTATGGGAAATAGTTTAGCTGTATACTAACGGAAGGGCTATTAGGAGCATTAATAATTGTCCGGCTCTGTAAAACCGAGACAGCCCTATGGCTTAATTGGATTTTGCCAGAGTTTATGTACAATATTTTACGTACTAGAAAATGAGAGATATAGATATGAAGCAGGTTCTTCGGTCTGAAAATGACTGTGTAATGAGGATAAATCTAATTTCATCAGAATTGTGTACATTCTTCATCATCAACAAGACAAGGACACACTCGGGGTCATTCGCAAAGCTTATAACTGTAGAGCAGTATTTGTTACCAGTATTACGGAGTCTTTCATGAAACTGTAAAAATAGGCTAGTTTTTTATTATATGTACTGTATGTTTGATTTCATTTGAATGAAAAAAGTTTACCCTATTTGTGTTTTGAGGTACATAACTGTTTTATGTCCAGAAAACCAGGAAGACAAGACAAAAACATTTAAAACTTTACATCGTTTTGATACCTTGTCTTAGTGGGTTGGGAAATGATTAAGATTTTATCAGTGCTTCTTTCAGAGAAACAACTATAAGAAGCTTGTTAAATAATTTGGCTGCAGTTTTTTTTTGTTTAATCTGGTGTAAAAAATGTATCATCTCTTTGAGTAATTTACAGACCATGCTGGAATATTTGATTGTTTCCTGAACTGTGTGTCACGGTCACCACCCTCTCCTCCAGAGGGCACTCCACCCTCCTCATGTTAGTCCTTTGAATTATTACCTGCGTTATTTCCTGGTGTGCCCTGTTTTAGTTTCCCTATTTAAGTTTACTCCTTCCTGCCTTCGGGGCTCAGCTTTGGTACTCGGTTGCCCGATGGCCCGTTTACGCTTTCCACTCTTGGAAGAGATCCCTGTATTTCCTGGCTTCTTGTCTCATCTGTGTTCCCATTCTTCTGCATCTCCTGATTGATCTCCCGGCAATGGACTCATGCCATAAGTTATGGACTGCTTCCTGACTTCCCCTTGAACTTCCCTGGAAGTGTTTGCCTTCGGATTTTTCCCCCGCACTTCTGTACGAACTTCCCTACTTCACTGTGAGCACCAGTAAACCCCGTGTGTCTTCCCTGAACCCTCTCTATGGTCCTTTTTCCAGGATTGCCGCCTCGCATAGGGTCTAAACACCACCCTCCACGGCAGTTTTGTTTCTTCTAATGACTTGAATGTCCAGTCACCACACTTGTCTGCCAGTGTTTAGTTTCTGTTCGGAAGCTTGTGTGTCTCTCAGACCTAAACATTCATGCTTCTCAAGACTATATCCAATGTTAGATTACGGAGGCATCCAGAAACAGACCGAGGGCCTAATTTGGTCTTTGTAATGTAATGACCTGCCGTGCTGGAATGCTGTCAGAAAGAAAAGACATAGTCGTTCTCACTATCATTAGCTGATAAATTAGATTTTTTTCCCCTGTTTAACAATTGGCTATGTTAGTAGAAACAGGGGTTCTGTGACAAATAGATATTAATAACAGGAGAGTTAATTGGGTTTCGTTTATTCAGCTACACTGGGGTTTTCTTTGCAGTAAGTCCAAGCTTGGTTAATACTGATAGATATTTTGGCAGGATGGATTGGATAATTAAGATAGCTGCTTTATGATTGTTTTTCAGTGATAATAAAATGACTTAATTATTATGGGACTGAACTGGTGTGTGTGGTTTGGGGGGGGAGGGGCAGGTGGATTTCCCAGCCAGGAATGTCTTTACTTAAATTATAAATGACTATGCTTGTGTGCGGTTTGATAATAATAAACTCTCTGTATGGCACGTACAGACTGACACAAATAATAATACAGAGGCTTATGTGCTTTGTTCATGGGAATTTCAGTCCTTGTATTTACAATAAAACATAAGGGAACTCTCCACAAGCCTAATGAAGTGAAATGGCACTGATGGATGTTTCCATGACAACATGACAGTGTCTGGGGTCACCAGCAGTGAGCTGAACGTGAGAACAAAAGATTTGTGTCTGCTGGGAGGCTTGCATCTTCCTGCGACTTGTGACCCCACACATAAAGTTACTGAGCACTAACACGGTAGATGACTGATGCTAGGATTTGCACTTAAAGATTTCAAATTCGGTTTCTCGTGCATTTTGTGAACGGCGCTTACTGTGCTATGTAAGGTGCGTTCAGTATGAAACTAAAAGCCCACAGAAAGGAATATCCATGTGTTTTTATTGAGCGTAAGACTTATAAGAACTGCCTATCAGGGATAGTTTTATGTGATGAAACCTCAGTTTTATCCTTAAGCTGATTTTGGCATTGACTGTCAATTTTTGAAGAAATCATATCGATCAAGTGCCATTTCATGCCTTGCATATAAAGGTACTGCACAAGAATATATAAAATATATTCAAACAAAATTAAAAGGAGAAAATGCATTTAAAAGGTGGGCATAGAAATATCCAAATATGTCATTATTTTTCCAACTAAGGAGATCCTTGAATCCTAGGTAAGTGATACTGAGAATTTGCTGAAAGGAGGAAAGCGAATTTTAATTGGCCGAACACGGTTTCATGTGTATTAATGTTGATATACATTACAAAGACATAATCATTAGGAGTCTGTCCTCATCATTTTGTTTCGAAGGCAAACTTAATAATGGTGGCTTTGTCGTCCCTCTGTCAACTTGTACTGCCCCCCTGAGGTCTTTGAAATTTAAGAATTTCCATTTTTATTCCAACAGGCAAAGCCGCTATGAATTTATTCTTTGCTTTTCTGCATATGCCTTATTTATGCTTTGGAACCTGGGTTTGTTATAATCCTGCATATTTTAATACCACTCTCCTCAGTTTTAAAATGTTCCTGGGCAAGTGATACTCCAACCATGATGGTAATGTCAGTTTTAATAAAACTCCGATATGACTTCCGGGCTGGTTGGGCATTGAACGGCTTAAGTCATTTTTCTTTACAGTTAAAATTCATTGCAACATAAGAACCTTAGAATATTCAGCATTACAGTTTTTAGTATTCATGGGCTGAGACACTAAGGTAGTTTTTTTTCCTTTCTCCTGCCTTCGGTGTACTGAGTTGCTGCATGCCATAGTAAGTACCAGTATGAAAAACGTAACAGAAAAAATACAGAGGCAGAAAGCTTCGTTAAGGCTTCTCTTCTTGTCAGGTACTGTGCTTCAGTCTTCTGGCATGTTGAGTATGCAGTCTCAAAATTAAGTTCAACTGAGGTGGATATTAGTCCACAAAGCTAAAGGGTGTATACAGTATGTGTTGTTGTTTTTTTTATGAATGTTGAATTGCACAAAAAACCGTTGAATAAATACATATTTATGCATTTAAAAGTATTAATCTAATGTGTTGCATTACTCTGATCGAGAAACTCCTTTGACTTGTTGTGTACAGGTAAGGATGATTCAATCAAATCGAATTGCTTTTGGAATGTCTGAATATATTTTGTCCTTTCAGTGAAGAGTTTTTTTAATAGTATTTTCATAATGAGCTGTATTTCAAAAGAAATTCTGATGTAATCAGGTGTAACGTGTTTCCTGATGCTATGACTTCAGTGACCAAATACTGTACGTTCTGGTCAAAGAGTATCTTTTCAAGCCCTGGTCAAGATAAGGAACCCAACAGAAAGTGCTGTGTGAAATTGGCCTCATTTGTCATTTGATCCCTTGTAAGTCTCAAAGCACCATCCAGGATGATGCTACCCACTTTGTAACCACAGACAGCAGACAAGAACAATCAAGATAGGATTCTTGTAAAAATGGAGTAAGCAGTCTTCTGTTCTTTTGGCTACCTTTATGGATAAGAGTAATTACAGGTTGATGGCTGTAAAGAATGGGTCTGATGAGACATTTTGTCTGTACCACATTCATCCATCTAACTACTGTTCAGGACCGAAGTCATGATTAAGAGTATATATTCACAGTGCAATAAAATATTTGCCATCTACTTTATTTGACTTTTGGTACATTTTCTTGTATTGCATGTGCCTTAGACAGTAGTTGCTAGAGATTGGGTAGTCAATTATCCAGAAAAAACATTTACATGCAGAGATGGAATAGGACTGATATTTCACGCAGTAAGAATCTCCCCAGCTCTAACTTTTGTTTTACCTGCCATTGACGTATGGAAGATAAGGAACAGGAAAGGGTATATTCCATGCTTAAAAAGAAAAGCATACACAATGTTTCGTCTGTGGAGCCTTCCTCAGGTGTCAGGTGTTGACCTGAATAAGGCTCTATAGCCAAAACATTTTGCCCCTTTTCTATTCAGCATGGAATATACTTTTTCCTGTTGCTTTGCAGCCTACGCATGCTGACACAACTACCTACTTGAATGTCTTCAGTTTATGCAAGATAAAATAATTTGGTGGAATGTGTTAAAACAGTGTTCAGTGTCATGTAATGTGTATGTGTTTTTCTAAGTTTCTGTGTGTGTAAAGCATGCACTTTTGCCAGACAAATGTTTGAGAAATCGGACAATGAAGTATTATGGTAATGTTTTCTGCCACCCTGATAAAAGATGCAGAAGAAGAAAGTATTTATTACAATATTCTCAAACACTGCTGAAAATGTTGAAGGCTGTATCTTGTGTGGTGATGAAGTGCTGATCTTTGTGAATCTTTTTTGTGAAGATTCATTTAAAACATGTATTTCATCAGTAAATATAGGTCATCATTCCAATGAGAAACTACTACATAACCATCCATTGAGGCATATCCTAGGAGAATATTTTTAAATCCCAAGATTTTCCAACCCTGTGCATTTTGAAACAGAATAAATGTTTTTCAGTCTGCAGCCTCAGGGCCAGACATTTACCATATTGCGTAGAATTGACCTATTTCAAAACTGAATTAGGTGCTATTTTAATCATTTAAATTGATATTATAAACCCTTCATAATATTGAAATAAGATCATAAAAATTTACATGCCTGTCCTGGTATGTATTGTCTACAATTTATTTTTGTTTGCTTTTTATTGATTTAAGATGAACAAATACTATTGTAGTTTTAACAGTTCACATTTTGCAAGGAATGCCTAGAGGCCAAAGCCGATATGACTGGGGTTAGATATGCCTTTTGCTGCTATCCCATGCTTGCACATCTCTGATTCAAAAGATTTATATTCCAGGACCTGTGTAACCTTGTTTTAAGTTGTTGCTGCAAAGAAAGAAAGTGTAAAACAACATTTCAAATGTGGAGCCCTTTTCAACATGGAATTAACCACAACACATTTCCTTTCATTTTTTCTGGTTTGCCTTCAAAAACATGTGCTATAATTAAGTATGATTAAATCTGATTTGTCAGTAATGACCAGCACTGTTTTAAATGGCGAGCTTGCTCTCTAGGCATAGGATTTCTGTCCATACTTTTAGACACTCTTAAGCAATCTCTGCCCTACTGAACAACCAGATAATGCTGAAAAGGGGATTGAAGCCAGGCGTATATCCACACTTCCTTTAAGGCAGCATTCCCCTTGCATGTACAGAAGACTGTTCAGCATGAAATGTCTAACTAACCCCCTGGAACACAGAGTTTAGCTGTGGAAAGTGGCTTGCAGAAGAAAAAAAAATGCAATAAAATAAAGACTGCTTCAGGGTCACTGTTTCTTTTTAATCCTCAGCAGGGATATATCTCACACAGGCATGAGCACTGTTACACAGTTTGATGCACAATTGGCAGGTGAAGTCCTCAGAGGTTTCTAAAAGTAAGTATATATTATCTGTCTTTCAGTCTGAAGCACACATTTCTCATGGAAAGAGCATTTATATGCATTTAGCTTCAGGGAGCACATTAGAGGGGTAAAGATATTTTTGACAGGATAAGATGCAGGTTTCCATGGTAGACCGTAGGATTCAGCATTGACCACATTCTTTTTCTGTTCATCTATATTTAAAAATTAGGCCTCCTGATAACAGTTACCTCAGAGATTGTCTGTGCAGCAGATTCAGTTGCAGACAAACCTGCAGCAAGGATGAGAGCAAGTTGATCTCTAGTCGGGCTCTAAATAATTAATACAGGTGAATGGAAATTTAAACTGGGTCTATTTTTTATCATTCTTTTCAGAAATCCTTTTAGGCATCAAAGGATGAAAGCAAGTGTTCTATTTAAATGAGTTGTCTTTTTGGTAGACACAAATGTTGTCTGTGTAAAAGAAATAATTATTTGAATTGAATACATCTAATCATGTATGATCATAAATGATGCAAACACTTGAGTGAAATATTTGCTTTATATACTTATTACCAGTGCTGAAAATGCAGTTTTAATGAAGATGAAGCTACGTCTCACTAATTCTTATGGTATCTCAGATATTTTTAGGTTAGTATTCTGCAGTAGAGAGTATTTTTCCTGTAAGCAAACTCATTCTTTACATTCTTTATCTTTAAGATTCAAATCTTAAAAATTGATGGTGAAATTGCTACATTAAAAATACACTTAATTTTTCACTTTTGCATTTCATAGCCCGCATCTACTGTACCTTTTTCGTTTCTCCTGCTCACTTCTGAATTAATAATAAATGATCAAGTTAATATATCAAATACTTTGCATATTAAGTCACTGTGTCTCTTTGCATATTTAGTTAACTGTGTCTTTCGAATTTTACTTCCTCTAGAACTAGAGACAACTAGATAGCTCGAGTTCCTCCACACATACATCTCTCTGTACAGTATATGCTGTATACAGTATGTGTACAGGTCTAGTTTTGTTTTCCCACCATCACTGTGCATGACATCAAACAGGGGCACAGCGTTTGAATGAAGTAGAGAACCACAAGGAGCACTGTCTATGCCACACTATTACGGTAACATCACCAAGGGGGTGTTTCTGATGCGTGGGCTCAGATAAGGCCTAAACGTAGAGTGTGATCTTGATAGATGGCTCTGACTGCAACTGCAACAAGAGCTGGAAAATCAGGCTGGGGGAGTAGACCGGTCCTGTGGACCATGTGATTATGATACATCTGGCTTAAAGATAAATACAGGTTTAAATGCTACTTATGAGTCCCAAATTGGTCACAGTTTGAGTGTATTAGTCATAAAGCTTTATGGGTCATGTAACTCATGTATGTTCCAGGAATATGCAGGTATGCTGGACTGTTTGCTCACATGGTGCTTGGTTTAATAGTGATGCCCGAGTTAAAGAGGGAGGCCAATGTTAATCCATGTTTGCATGGACTGCAGTTCCCAAATTCTGGTTCTGATGATCTCCAACTATACGTACTGGCTTTTGTTTCTGCTAAACTCATAGTTATGTAATTCGATCCTTCAATAATGAGGAAGGACTCTTCAATAATGTTGGATATGTTCTTTTAATATTTTGTATTAAAAATGAGAACAATTTCATTTGAGGCTTCAATTTACAGAGAGTTTGTCTGGAACCAGCAGGCTTAGGGATCCCATGTACAGAAATTGGGAAGCCCTGCTTTAGATAGCTTTAATATATTTGTACTACTGTAAAAAACAGCACATTATTGCTTTTATTCATCAGGAAAACTTTAAGTGTTAAAATATATATTAATTATAGCACTGTAAAACCAAGATAGCTTCTTTTTCCACCTTTCAAAAAAACAGAAACCAAAGCAAAAACTGAAAGTACTGAAAGTAGTCGAGAGACCATAAAAATCCACCGGCCTCGGTTCACAAACTGTTGTCTGTGTCTTTTTCAGAGGGGGTAGCTTATCATGTAAATGGAAAGCGCTTTGAGAAACCACTTTAAAGGGGCTTTTATAAAAATAAAGTTTATTATTATGTAAATATATACCTAGCCAATATAAAACAGCCATTCTCTGGCCACAATATCCCATTGAGCAAAAGAAAGAATATTTAGTGCTCGTCAGCACAGGCAAAGGAGTTTGCAGTCACGCCTTTAGGATTGGACTCCCGAGTGCATGTTTGTTCATTACTCTGATCATTGCAATTACAATTTCACATTTCTCACTTATCACTTACCGTACTGTTCTTCACTTGTTTCTTTGCTTTGGATGCAGCATCACCAACTCTTTATGTATGTTTGCTACATGTTCCAAAGAGAGTTATTAAAGAGACAGCATTTTCACTTTCCACGTGTGCAGTATTTTGCCTCTCTAAAGCAGCCATAAAGCCCTTTTTTGAGAAGTATACCAACACAGAAAGGCTGTGTTACATAGGCAGAACTGTACAGTTTTCTGTACCTCTCCATACCCCTGGAAACGTTTGCTTTCAAAGGCACTTTACCTATTGATGGCTGGGAAGGTAAATGAGTCCTTTTTGACACTGAGCACTTCTTGACATTTCACAAATGAGCAGAGGGACCCTCAAGGGATGTGGGACTTATTCAGATTTACCAGCTGCTAAACGTAGTGATGTGTGCAGTCACATTAAAAATGTATTAACTTCCAGTGAGGGAATGAAGGACTTTGGGAAATGTGGAGTTCACTCACTCCCCCTCTCTCTTTATCTTGTCTTCATAATTCCATCAGCAGTCAAGACAATATTTCTTGCAGTTATACATATTTAATCTAATAAGTGAGCTGGATGAGCTGGAAATGTCTAAGGACAGTTGTGCTAACAGTAAGTGAACATAAATAAAACTACTGAAAAGAAAAGTATCTGGACAAAGCTCCTGCTCAGTATCCAAATAACCAGAGAGAGCGGCCTTTGAATAATTCTTTTAATTTATATAGAAAAAAATACTTTTATTTGACAAATTATTAATTGTATAGGATTCTTCATTTCACCTCTCAAGATTATTCCTTTTTAACTGATTTATGTTGTGACATCACATACAGTGGCAGTTCTGTTAAGTTATAGGAGATTTGTACTGTTACCAGCACTGAGAGATTGGTAAACAGCAGCATTTGTGCTTAATTTGGTAATTGGAAGGTGATGGAAACAGTCTTCTAGCTGATGAAATGACAGTGCTCACATAATACAACAGAAATTTTATTTGTATGGAGCCTAGCACACCACAGAGATCAAAGCACTTTACACAAAGTTAAAACAGACAGTAAAAAAAGCTTCAATGATTTGAAGAAAAAAAAACCTTAGAAAGATAAAAAGAAAAGTATACAGTCCATGTTCAAAAATGTAACAGATAAAATTATATTTAAAACCTGAAAAATGCAAAGAATCCTCGCATGTGAAATACATACAAGCTGTAGCCAAAATAAGTCTTGGCTTGCATATCTGGCAAGAAGAGAGTTATAGTTTACAGTTAGGTGACTTAAAAGCATGGCCCACATTGTCAGCATTAGAAAAATACAGAAAAAAATCTGATATCATAATATGTTTTAAATTATAAAATCATTTTTTGAAATATTTTAATGTGTGACAGAAAACTCACGGTAAAAAATAACATCAGATTTAAAATAAGGCATTAAGTTGGCAGAGTCTTTCTGAAAGGTCAAGGTGTTGGATAGAGCATTTGGGACATTCGGGTTTAGATGTCGGTAATACATTCAAGTAAGACAAATGCTGTGTCATGTCAGCATATAGGACTGATATAATATATAAAAGGATGCACATTGTATCATAAATACAAATTATCTTTCATAACTACATATATAAATGTACAAAATGATACACACATCATGTAAAGATATAATTGTCATAAACATAGCAGTTTAGCATAAACAATTGTTCTGGATTAAAACAATTTTAACAAATAAATATAAAGAATAATACTGGACCAAGAATACAGCCTTGAGGAACACCATAGGTAACACTTGTTGGATCAAACATTGACTCCTCCATTGAAACAAAAAACTGTTAAAACCTTTGAAATATAGGATCTACATTAGTTTAATACATTACTCTCTCCAGTCCCTTAAGATAGACACTTCAGGGAAGAGTTTGAGACATATTCCAGTGATACTTTGTAATTAGCAACTTCTTAATATCAGTTTATTCTGTAAATATACTGTACTTCATTTTTGACTGGCAGTTGTTCAGACAGGGAAAAGAAAATTTTAATTAGTGTAATAATGTATGACAGTGCTAAAGAATTATGGTGTTTCAGTAGGTTTTCCTTTTATGGTCTACAAGACCTTTACTCCTGGAATTACAAAGATGGTTAGGGTTGCTTATATTACCATAGAAACTGTAATAGATCACTGCTGAATGAAAAGTGTTCATCTATGAACACTTACTTCAGTTTGCATGAATTATAGTCACCTTTACTGTAAGAAATGGGGGTGGTGTGATCAGATACAGAATATGACACCCAAAGGACCTAATTATAATCCCTCATAAATAGCTACAGTATATAACACTAATGAGAATTTGAGATGATTTGCAATATTTTCTAAACCACTGTTTACAATCACCATTCCCGGTAGACACACCTGTATTTCTTTTTCTGAACCACTATTAACAGTCACTGTTCTCTGTAGAAAACCTCATATTTTTTAAGTTTAAAAACTATGTATTGATGAGCCATGGAAAGCTCTATTTAATCATGAAGTCAAAACTTCAAGAAGAGAAGAGAGTTTATCATACTGAGTGATTTGATTATTAACCCTACCATCAGTGGAGTGCTCTTGATACAGACCACTTCATTTCCTTTAAGTTTTTAACCACCCACTTTTTAACTACTTTTCAGATTAGGACAGAAAAAGACTAGACATTCATGAAGACCAAGTTCAGTAGTCTTTTCACTGAAACGGTTTTTTTTTTTAAAAAATGATTTCCTGTTTGTACTTTAGCCTCAGAGACAGTTTAAACATGTATTACAAGAGATTCCGGCATTGTCAACCAAGGTAGAAGTCAACATGCCCTCTGCTCTCTTGGCTCTTGAACATTTATTGCTGGGGCCTCTGGATTTGGCTTTTGACTGACTGTATTGAGAAAAATACCAACCCTTAAAATTACCATCTCTGGCTTTTCCACAAGTCTGCATTTGAAGAATTGATTTTGTTTCCGCTGCTCATATTTTGGCCTTATGATGTTAAGCTTCAATACAGTGACCCCTTTCCACTCACATTACGTACAGAATAAAATTAAGTGTCTCGGAAGCTGCTACACTAATGCAGAAACCACTGGCCCGTAAATGATGATGAAGCAGGGCTACGCCACACCATCAGCTGGTTCTTCCTCATTTGTTCGTTTGTTCATTATTCATTCTGGAGTCTGGAGCTCAGCGATGAAGATGAAGTTATTAATGAGATTTTTCTTAAAGTTTTTAACTTAACTTTTAGCATCTGTGATCCTTCTAGTTTAATCTGAATTTTAATGCCCGTTCCATTGGCAGTATTGGAAGTGTAAACACTACATGAAAAATGTTTCCTTTTTAATTAGCAACCCAATTCATGTTGCTACCTAATTTAATTAAATATTTGGCTTTGGGGTAGTGGTTCAAACTTGGTAAAGCAGCTTACACTGATTCTAGTTGTAAATAGGGTAAAAAGTGATACATTTGGTACATATGACTGTTTAGCACGTAAATGAAAGACTGAGAAAACTAAACTCTTTGTTCTTTGCCTTTATGATAATGACCCTGATACTGAGAAACACTGTGACCAGGGGTTAAAGTTAAAAGGTGCATAAATATGTGAGCCTTTCAGCTGTAAACAGAGATATTTTGTTAAATAAACTAATAAATGTGCAAATGGGTATTGGATACATCCATGTTTTTGGAGTAACTAAATGTTCTCGCACCATTTTAAAAGTGTATTTGCAACATAGAAAAGAAAGTTATTGTATTTCATTAAATCCTAAACTAAACTAAAATTAAAATGGAAAAATGAGTATATATATTCAACAATAATTTTAAATGATTCAACAATTAGAGCACATATGCGTCCAAAACTACTGTACTATTTTAGATGCTTGTACGCATTTAGATAAATGTTGCCTGCAGGTGTTCTCTTCCCATCTGATTATTTCTTTGGGCTACAGTGACGATTCCCGGAAACCTTTGTAGTTCCAAGCTCAGTGAGAGGCTGTGGTTACTGAGCAGTGCTGTGTGTTAAGTGGTGAGGTAAGATAAGAATCGGATGAATTTGAAATAGAAACATTGAGAGCTGTGAAATATTCATGCACGGCGTGTGACATCTGTCGCATTTGAACATGGGTTTACTTGAACAAAAACTGAAAAAATACAATATAGGAAGTGGGTGTCAGAGGTGGGCAAGGCTTGAGTGCTTGTTATTGTTTGGCAACAGCTGAATTATTTATTCCTCTCCACTTTTTCAGTCTCACGGTTTCTGTTTGTTTTTTTGACACCAAAAAAAAGAGTTCTGGCAGCTGTCCACAGATTAGAGGTGAGCGCAGCCTGCCTTGCTTGAATGTTCCTACTAATACGGATCCCTGCTGCTCTCTACAGCACTGTAGCTCTTTTTATTGTTGGGAGGTAATGAAAGAGATTTTGAGCACCAGAGCTTTCTGTTTTTATGTCTACTGCAAGGTGAAAATGTCTGAATGCTCCATTAATGCAGGTCTGTTAGCTTTCATACCTTCATATTGTTAGTTTGTTTTCCATACAACTGCAAATTCAGGAGGGCTGAGCTGGGGGATTCTGTCATATACTGTATATCCATCTACCTATAGTAATATAATGGCAGTTATGTGATATACATTGTATGCATTTTAATAGTTAGTTCTAATGACTTTAGAATGTTAATTCAACATCTCTGGTGCCTTTCATAAAAGTTAAAAAAGCTGGACATGTTTGTGTGATTTGAATTCCATTGTCCTATCCACAGAAGGATTAGCTTTAACTATATATACTGTAGGTTGTTGGAGAGATGTGTATGTCTGAGTTATAGAGTGTCCTCTGGTGCTTTGCTGTTTAATAATTTCCAGAGTATCTGGTAACTTCAATAACCACTCCTATCCCCTTCTCAGAAACAAATATGGATACCAAAAAGACACATACACAAACCAGTCACTTTTGCAACTCCAAAGATGCCTTTTTTAATCCAGTGAAAGTATACAAAGATATTCACACAATACTTTAGGAAATGTCTCTGTTGCTCTATGCACTTTGTCGTTCTCATGTCCATTGAGAATATTTGTGTCTCCAGAACAAATGGACACACATAATGGACAAGTAAAAAGAGTGTTACAAGGGCAAGTAATTTTGTAATTGTGTCTAGCACAATACCAAGGCACAAACATGATTATCTATTATATCTTATATATTTTATTATATTATTATAGGTTTTGATTTTATTTAAACTTAGCTGCCTAAAACTGGAAAAAAACGTAGGTGTATTTTCATCTTGTACAGCGGCTTGAGGCCCATCGACGCTGTACTAAATGGACATTATTTGGCTGAAGACTATTTGAAGGGCATCTGTCAGTCATACTGTCAATGTTTTTTCCGAGATCAAAGGGGGACTGCTCCAATCTTCGAAGCTGGTGATGCAAAAGTCAGGTTGTCTGCTATCAGTTCTAATTAGAAATCTTATAAGCACTTGTTTTTGTATGACATCTGGCACTTTTTATCTCTGAGAGGTTAGACTGGGCAGCTGAATCTGCAAAGGAACAAGGTTAATTCCACACAGGGGCACACTTGAAGGCTCAGCAGCCAAAATGTTGTCTCTTTTTATTCGACCTTTTAGTTCACCTTACTTTATACATTATGCCAGTACCAGCTTTCATTACTTGCAGATTATATTGAAATAGTGGAATCAACAACACTGCAGAAACTACAAAGAAATTTTAAAACGATTTAGTCAAAAGTCAAGACTGGGCAGATGACATGTTAAGTAGTGCAGAGCTCCAGAAGCCAGCAAAAACAGAAAATTATAAATATAAGAATAAAAGCATTAAGCCTTAAGACACTAATTATGAAAAAGACTTAAGTATTTGACAAATAATGTGAATCTTACCCACAATGTGGGAAAACTAAAAGGCAATCCAAATGTTAGATATATAGGGAAACGTAGACTTTAAATCAAGGAATAATCTCTTAAAGAGTGGATAAAATTAGTAACATTAAAATTAAGATAAAGTTCCGGGCCAACTCCTGGCCGACAGTGTTTACAAGGTCAGGGTATTACATTGAATTACATTACATTAAGAATATTCGGCTGAGTGTAAAGTCAAGGGATGTTTAATTTAAATTATACAATGTACTAGTTAAACCTCATTTAGAATACTGTGTATAATATTGGTCGCCACGTTACAAAAAGGCAATTCTTCTCTTATGGGAATGTCCTACACTACCAGGCTGAAACATCTGAACCCTTTTCTTGTCCTGAATAGAGACTATGCTTAAGAGCGTTTTAGATTAAATGCAGAGCTATTAAAGGATTAGAAATGTGACTTTTCATTATTAACAGCTCTGGCATTTTTATGGGACAGACGGATCGCCAAACAAAGCACAGGACCGTACTGTGAGAGACCTTACTATTAAAACTGTTTACATAAGGTTTAAAATATGTTCACCTCAAACAAACGTTTACGTTGAGTGTCGTGCTTGAAGAAGTCAAATGTACCATAAAGGAATCACAATGTGTCGAGCGCTCTGGTTCTCAGGTATTAACATGTTCTGTCTGTCCAAAACCAAAGTGGGAAATGAAACAGCAAAGACTGGTTGAAGTAGGAAATATATTGACAGATCAATGTGATTAGTGCCACTGTGTATTACTCTTGAGGTCAAACGACATATAGAATTCATGTTTTGTTGTCTGGTCTGGTATGTTTTTGCTTTTATTAAGAGAGGGCATCTTCTTTTTCACATTCAAATCTGTGGATTTACCATGACTGGGCAGTTTAAGGAGTTCATTCAATTCCATAAGTAAATTTAATGGCATTTCTCTTGGATTCTGTGGTTTGTATTTGTTGTGGCACCTGGACATCAAAGGTTTGTGCTGATGTGATAATACCTTAATTAGCTAAAATAATTTTACCCTGATGGCAATTCAGCCTTCAGGGATGTTATTTCTAGTATAATAATGCAAGAGGGTGCAATACCAAAAGCTCTGTACGCCTTCCTTCTTACCCATGATTTCTCACAGGCAGTTTTGCGTACTTGCAGTGTCAGACCAACCCAGGTGTGGGAAGCGTTCTGGAAGCTTCTAGAACATTCTTAGAGGCCTGAAACGTCTCAGACCAAACTAAAAATGCAAATTATTCTCAGAGGTTCAATGTAAAACGTGCACGCATATGTTTTCCTCCTTGTTACACATCAAACTTTGTTAATTTTGATTAATTTTATGATAGAAAACAGTGCAGTACTGTATTTTTTTTGTCATGTTTATCTGTTATATGGCTTATTTGAGCTCATTCACAGTGTATTAGGCATACCCATGGTATATATTTAGGGTATAGGAGATACATGTTTTTTGTTATCCATGGGTAGTTCAGGAATGCATCCCTCACCAAAAAAAGGGAGGACTGGGTGTACTTTGACAATAAAATTAAACAGCTGTACCTTGAAATATTATAAATCCACCATGGGACTTTTGATTCTCATTGAACTTAATGGATGAAGCTCTAGTGTAAAATCTCCATAAGTAGGCGCAAACTGTCTCAAACAGAGGAACAGCTGGGAGGGGAACATGGCACAAGGCTGCGTGAAATTTAAACAAATGAGAATTCGTCTAGGTAAGGGGAATACAAAGACAATTAGTTTATAATGACAGGCATTGGTTTCATAAGCACACAGACTCTTTCCCCACTATAAATGTTAGACAGTTGGGTAATAGCTGAAACCCAGGTGCTATGACTTCGGTCTACAGCCTTCTTGTTCCCTCACTGTGGCCAATTGCTGGCAGCTGTTGACCTGGGTTTCCACAAAGATCAGGAGGCTTGCTGATCCAGGGTGAATGGCCCTTCTGTCAGAACATGGCCATGGAGAAACAACAAAGACAAGGTTAATAGTCATAACTAATTTTATAAGTCACACCCCTATAAAAGTCAGTGAAGATAAATCCTCCTACTAGCTTTGAGTACGGTGCAGCAGTGTACAGAAGCTTTTATTAATTTAATGGAAATGACAGTGAAGGATGTCGTGATGAATGCAATTGTCTTCCTCAGATGTGAAACAAAAAGTAATACCTTCTTTTTCTTCCATACACATTGTCACAATCAAGTGTTACATTGCCATGTTTTTTTTTTATAACTTCAATGCTTCTTTTGTTGGCTAAATGACCAAGATGACTGTTCAATATAGATGGGTGTAATGTGCTTAGAGTCGGTTTTTAGAGATATTGCTATTGCAACTGCAAGAGATCAATTGCCCTGAAGCAGTTACTAGCCAAATGAAATAAAAATATTGAATTCACAAAATGTATTTTTTTGTGGGTTATTTTTTTGTCTTCAGGTAGGTCAATAATAAACAGTGTTTTTCCTATAAAAGAGAATTGTTTTCAAAATGAAGACATTTTTAGCCACTCCTGAGCTCTGACACATAAAATGATTAACTCATCCTTTTGTAATTAAAATGATTTAGTGCCATATGTAGCTTTTCAAGGATCATTTGAAGATGTTAAATCTCATTCAGTACTGTGCTTTGGTCATTTAAGAGAGATCTTTCTTATGATCAAGAAAAATTGCTTCAAAGCTAGTAATGTACATTTATGAATGTTAACTTACTGCATGGTGGAATATCACTTTTTTTCATTTGTTGTGTTTTGAAGTCAATACTGCTGAACAACTATGGGTTGTAGTACTGAAACTTATATTAGTACATAGCACCGTGTGATTCTTTTACATAGATTAAACTAGATGAAATCCCTTGAGAGTTTATTCTAGGTCTATGAGTTGTAAATGATTAACTACTAATGGGTCAGGCTTAATTGTAACTGAATAGAAGTCAAGATTCTAATAAATGTTGACCTGTATCATAGTCAAAACACTTCTCAGTTAAATTTGACATGTTTGTTTCTCGGTCTAATTGAAAATTAAACAGTTCTCATGAGTGCAAGAGATAAAAATATGGTTCAAGTCTCTCTGTTTCAGTTCATTAAAATGATTAAAAACGTTCATCTGAGGAGAAAAAGTAGGTAAATAAAAGCTGACTCAAAAAAGCAGTTATTTAGAGGGTTTCAAGAGCTCTAAGGAAGGTTCTGCTGTAGTATATTTGTCACTGGTGCTTAATCTCCAAGATTACTGTAATTCATTCAGATAATCTCATTAATTAAAAAAAACATGGTTTGGTTTGTATTTTCATGAACCACGCTAAGAATATGTTGTAACATGAATTCATGTTGCAGATGTTCACAAACAAATACATTCCTGGTGGAAAGCTTTGATTTTACCCTGTAGTTGTAAAGATCTGAATTGTGTATCTCACATTGAATGGAAAATGAGATAATTGGAAAAGGAATGGTTTTAATTTGACAGGAATGCGGTAGGAAGAAAAATGTTCAGTGTATGACAACACATTTTAGCTATCTCCCTTGTTCTAACTAGCATTTGAGTATTAAGCAGAATGTTTTTGAACAACAATGTTTTGTCTGCTCACATTTACAGTTTTGAAACCCTTGTTGTTGAAGTATGATAAAAAAAATTCTGTATTAAAGTATCTTTTTTCTTTTTTAGCTGGGGGCGTTAGAAAGGCAGATTTTTGATTTCCTTGGCTACCAGTGGGCACCTATTCTTGGAAACTTCCTGCACATCATTATTGTCATTCTGGGCCTCTTCGGAACCATTCAGTACCGGCCAAAATATATTGTGGTGGTAAGTATTTTCTTTTTTATATCCTATATAAATAGTTTATTTACTTTCTGAAAGTATGGGTTGGGCTATGATTGTATAATTAAGTGAATGTTTATTAACAAGCCAGTAGATCAAAATCAGGGATAATCACTAATGAGACATTCTAATGTCACCAAGTCTTTGGTGCAGCTCTCTAATTGTAGAAATCCACTTAACAGGTTTGGAAGCAATTGGGTCACAATTCTACAGTGAAATGGGCTGGAAAGTCCCATTAACAGACTAGACTAACCCTAGTCAACACAGAAATGAGCTGGGCAAGTGTAAAATGCAATCAGTGCTACCCGCACAAAAGTATTAAATCAAAACTGCAGCTGATCTACATTACTAAATTACTCTTTAACGAATTCCCTAGACTTGATTGCACAATTTGTTGGAGCGTAGCATGGGTACAATCAGTACAATATCTTCATCGCCCCTGTTCTTGAGTTGTATCTGTCACCTAAGATGCCTTAAAAACTGGAGATAAACCAGTGTGTTCTGCTCCCCAGATGGCTGAATAAACTTATTTCAAAACTGCAATCAACTGTGCTGTGACTCCTTGCATTGATACATACAGTATGTAACAAATTCATGTAAATAGATTAAAAATTAAATCTGTTTTTGAGTAGTATTTCCAGAACCATACAAACAAGGAGATGCTAGTTGCAGAATAATTAAATACCCTATGGCACAGTGTTTATCTAGTCTCCTTGTAAATAAGTCATGTACAGAGTTCAGCATTATACTTTATGTGTCTTCTCATATCAATATGTCATTGACTAAATTTTGACTAGCATTGATTAATGCTGCTTTAAAAAGCTTCCCCCTTGGAAGGGAGATAATAAAGGCCCCCATTGAGTCTTCGTTAGGACAGGAAGATGGCTGCAGGGAGAACACAATGTCACATTGAGTGAGGAAGCCATCACAAGTTTCAGGATTTCCAGAGAAAGTGGGAGAAGGACACACTTGGTTACAAAAAGCTTCAAAGTCACTGATCATTATTAAGAAGCAGAATGTGGGTAACACCACTCAGACACTAGCCAGAGCAGACTGCCTTCCAACTTCAGCGGCCTGAAAACGTTTGGGATGATACCCTTAGGCCAACAGTGGTGTTTTACATTTTTAACTCAGAGTTGGCCTGTACCGTATGTGGAAGTTGTAAGAACGATAAAGAATTACAGATAAAGAGCTTGTGACTAAGTAAATTTTAGTGCAAAATGTGGCAGAACGTGGCAGAAGGTCTTGTAGCCAGATGGGAAAACATCTGACCCTTTTGGACTAAATGCAAAGTGCAAGGCCAACACAGCATGGTGGTATTAGATGCCACTAGTGGTGGCAGCATCTTGCCATTTGGATTCTCATCAGTATGGACTGGGAAGATTCTCAGGATAGAAGAGAAAGTGGATGGTGCAATGTATCAGTGATTTCTACAGAAAAACCTGCTTCGTTCTTTCAGGAATCTAAATCTGAGTCAGAAATTAACATTTCATCATGGCAATGACTTTAAGCACAAAGCCAAAGACACACTGAAGTGGTCTGACATGAAGAGAGTTGATGCCCTTGTGTGACTCAGTGAAAGTCTTGAATCCAATAGGTAATCGTTGATTACTAAAACGGGAATAATTTTACCAAAAAGAGTGCCCAGAAAGTGCACCATCCCACTGTGTAAAACTGGCAGACACCCGTTCATAAAAATTGTCACTTATGTACTCGCTGCCAAAGGTACATCCACTAACTACTGACTTAGGAGCATCTGGATGCTTACATAATCATTCAATTTTAATTTGAATATTTTTGCAGGTTTTGATAAAATTAACCCTCCTATATGGCAGAGTTCAGTATGATTATTACAGTTTTGGATAAAATCAGTTAAAAATGCATGTACATCATGTGTTATTCAAACCAGATCTTTTTATTATTCCCTTAATTTATTAAATATGGTCTTTCTCTCTTATAGGTCTTGATTTATTCAGTCCATATTTTACATTACTGAAATATGTTCCCCTCCTGGGAGAATAGAAACAGGGGACATTAATGTTCAGATACAGGCTTTTCAAAAAATTAATATGCAAATAATCTGTAAAGTATCACATTTTTCAGTGTATTACATTTTTTTTGTGTTCTAGCTATACTCTGAACTTGTTTTTTGCAGCAACTGTGCCAGTCTATATTTTTTATTCCCTGGCTTTTTGTCAGTATTTGTAGTGCAATTTGTTTTTCACTGTACAATTGTTTTTCAATGTACAGGTAATTTGTTTCAAGCCTGCCAAGGAGTTCTTCCTACTGGAACCGCGGTTAAATGTTAAAGATAAGAGCCTGTTGTCTATCTTGACATCCTCTGACATGTATTCTTCCATTTTCTTTTTAAATGTTGAAGATACTTTGCAATTTATAAAGCTAAAATTACAAAATGGAATATGAATGAAAATTGTAAAAGATACTCCTTGAAGATATTATAATGACTCCCCTTACCCCAACCCACACCACCGACAAAACGCACAGGAAAGATTCATTTCAATTTATTCCATTATTTTTAGTGACATCATTTTGAAGAAGTATTCTGGGAAACTCCTTTATGTTACTGTTTTGAAAAGTATTGATAATTTGAAAAGGTTTTACAAAATGTACTTTGGTTTTAATCCTGTATTTAGTGAAGTTTAAGGTAACATTGAGAACATACAGCAAGAAAGGTTACAAACAAGCCCATCTCATCCATTTGGTAGCTGAATGCTAATTGATCCAAGAATCTTATACAGTCAGGGTGTTTTGGCTTCAACAACCTGGCTAGGACGCTTGTCCCAAATGCCAACAACACTTTGGGTAAGTGCCTCCTCAATTTTAAGTACACATTCTGTAGTCGACACTTTCCCTTTTGACTTGGGTTCATATTTTATTCTGAAGAAGTCCACTGGGTTGACTTTGTCAATGTCTTTGAGGATTGACAGTGGAACATGGAACGTGTTCCTTCCTGTCGCTGCTTAAGACAAAAAAGCTTCAGTTGTCAGTGGGTTCTCTTATTTAATTCCCTGGTATCTTCCCCCACTTCACTACTAATGATGTTCAGATCTTTCCTTCCAATCTTATAACTTTGAAATTCGTTTTTGCATATCTCAATGCCTATTAGTAATCTCATCCTGGATGGACTCATATCACCTCAAATCCAACCTTAAGAAATATGACTTGTTCTGTATTTCTTCATCCTTCCATGTCTATTTCAGTTTCTTTTCTCATTGTCTCTCACTCATCAACGTCTTCAGTTACTTGCTTATGTCGTCTTGTTCTACAGGATTGCCCCTTTCTAACACACTCCACTCCATGTCCAAGTTCTGTCTAGATGGAACTACTGCCGCTCTCTCCTATGCTGCTTTTCTGCATCAACAAGTCACTGTCTCTTAGGCTCTGCCGCCCGCTCAGTATTCTCTTAGTCCTGCTTTTCCTCCACCGTGCACATTTCATTGGCTACCACTCTCCATATTCTTCCCACTTACTCCCTGCATCAATATGCTCCCTTGAATCTCCAGTCTGTCATTTCTCCCTCTATAATCATTCATTCTGTCCACTCTTCTCCTGCTTGTCACTTAATTGCTCTTTCTCTTCGCTCTCCTATCTCTTAAATCCTCTCATTCTTCTCCCGCTCATCCCCGTGGCAGAAACAAATGCATAAAAAATCAGGACTATGATTAGCTTAAGATCATTGGATGTGTTTTTTCTTTCTGTGCCTTGAAGTGATTTGTTTTTGTTTTTGACACTCTACATGATGGATTTTTTTAACCTCATTATTTGTAATTTAAATTGTGTTAGATAAAGGGGTTCATCATCATCGGCAATGAGGACAACAATAATGATGGTGATGTGCACAGCTGAAGCAGCAAGCGGGTATCATTCTTCCCGTCTGTTAGGAGAAGTGCTCCAGGTACATACAGTACACACACACAGAATCCTCCGCTGATGGTTCTGCTGCAGTCAAGGCTAGAATTCCAAAGAATATTATGCATCACCTTTATTGACTTGGAGGCAGCAAGTTGAAATCCTGAGCCTGGACAGGCAAAGCTATAAACTGACATCAGATGCTGGAGCGGATCTATAGCACTAGATCTATTGACACAACACTGGAAGACTAAATTCACTGACTTCGACTATGTTCGATTATGTTAAATTTTCGGCAGAAGTTCTTGTCCTTGTTCTGGAGTTACTCAATGGGGAAGCGAAGCCATTTGGTCTCAAGGTGAATTGGAATAAAACCAAGATCCTATATCAACAAATTAATAATGATTAAGATTAAATATAGGCTGATATATAACTTAATAAAAAAAGTTATTAAATCAGTAACAAAATCTTAGATTATATAAACATTCATTTTCAACAAACAATTAAATGCTAAATTAGAACTCTGACAAGGTATGTTCTGGTGGGTCAGTCTACAGCTGTCCAGTTTCCTAAAAGCTTTGCCCCATCTGTGCTGTGAATTTTCCAGCTGAACCCTCTTTAGTTTGACATATGGTTACTATAGGCAGTATTTAATTGATGATGATATTCTGTTAAAACAGGAATTTGTAACAGAATGGTATTAAGAAACAGTTACTTCTGTTAGGTTTACAGGAAAATATCCTCGCAGACGGGCATATGTGTTTTTTTCCTCCCTAATGATAGGAGTTTATTTTTGTGTGAGATGATTGATATTTTAAGTTAAAATAGAGAGCAGTATATTGACAGGATGCTTGCTATCTTCTCTGACTTAATCTTTGTCATTAAAAAACAACGGCTGCTCTTCTCATGTTGTGAGTGAAGTGCTTTCGCAGAAAATGTACTTTTTCACATGGTGAACCTGTTAGTTATTTATCTGTTGCATTTGTAAAATGGATTTAAAAAAGCACTGTATTTTTCATACAAACTATTTTTTCCCACTGAACAGAGCAGCATATACAGACACATATGTGGCTCCTATGAGTTCTGCATTGCACCTGTTAAATCTAGTTATTATTTTCAACAAGCGCTATATAAGTGTAAGCAATTATTATTATTATTAAAAGTTTCTCCTTAGCACATAACCATATTTCAAACAACCTGTGTGCATAACACTAAATTATCATTGTAGACAGATCTTATGTTAGCATTATAAATTTAGATCAGTTCTAACAATACTGTGAACCAATCTGTTTATCTTCAGCTCCTTAACAAATTGAAAGTCCTCCTTCGCAGTCTCTCTGGACTGTTTATCCAAGAGTGGAATTGTGACATTTCCACACCTTTTCTCCCAAACCAGTAGAATTTTTAGGGTGGGTAGTCAAATCCTTGAATCACTGCATTTTGAAAATATTGTGCTATTCTACATTTCTGCCCTTGGAGAGACAATATTCAACCAAGTACAATAATAAAGTTAGAAAATCCACTAGAATGGCTCTCAAAATGACAAAGCTACTGTATGACCACCTGCTGTTCATTTTGATCTTACTGGGCTGTGTTACATGTTGCTATTGTTATAGTTGCTATTGTTTGATGATGCTGTATTAATGTGTAGTGATTTTAAATGGAATACATTTTAATTCATTTCATTTTGAAAACTTTCTGGGAGGGGGGGTACAATCAGTTGAAGGGAAGAGGAATGCTTTAAATGTCTGACAAAGAACCCCTTTCCCAAAGAGAATATTTCAGTTCTCATTTCATTCTGCTAAATCCCACTCACATCTGTCACTGACTTCAGCTAGAGCCTAGAATACATTGGCCTGCATTTAGAATTACAGATCGAACAACAGCAAGTTGGTCATTTTAAAACATTTTTGTCCGTGCATCTTAATACTGACATTGGTCTGAAATGTTTGCTGCGAATATATTGCTTTTAGCTGCCAGATGACTACTCCTTAGAGGCTGAAATGTCATTTGCTTTTCAACATTTAAAAAAAAAATGCTCTTACTATGAGGGAAGTAATCGTTTTTCTTGTTGTATGAGTTTATAATGTAAATGTTTAGACTATTCATTCTTGTTTATAGCTCTCCTGCAGCATCTTCCTTGTCATTTGTAAAATGAAAGCAATGAATACTTGCCTGGTCAGCTGAGGCAAGGGATTCCTTGGTCTCATTTGGTTTTGAGACACAATGAATCTCATTTTGACTCGTCAATATTTGCAACAGATGCAGAATTGGATTAGTAAATTGCCACAGCCCACATGGGAGCCGGGATGAGGGAGGTCTGCTTTCCCTTCGGTATATTTTCTTGCTTGCTGTCCTTAATGCTTCCCAATGGAGCGTTATTGAAGCTGTTTTGCCATATTGATTTTTCTCTGTGCTCTGAGCTCTTCACTTTGTTTGACCACCTCCGTCTTTCCTTTGTCTCTTTTAGTATGCCATTTGGAATGCCCTCTGGGTAGCCTGGAATGTTTTCATAATCTGCTTTTACTTGGAGGTTGGAGGCCTTTCCAAGGTAAGCCAGCATGTTCATTTATGTGGTTATTAGAATAGTGAGCAAGCTGAGCAATAACTAATAATTATTCGCATTAATTTACTTCTTTTCATGTACCAGAACACTTTACACATACAGTAAGTGGGGAACTGCAGCACCTACCTACAGTACACGACAGCCGTTAGGTGAATATGCTTCTAAAGTGCCGAAGTGAGAGATTGCCAGAGGTCAATTAACTACAGATAGGTCAGATTGTGGAAGAGTAAAAGTTGCGCAGGACACCAGTGTTAACACCCCTAATCAAGTTACAAACAGTGCTGTGGCAATGTTAATGATCATGTAATTATTATAATTGGTTTAACATCTCGTATGAAAGACATAAGCTCCCACTGTCTTCTACTGCATCCTACTTTCTGGACTATATATATTATATTTTAATGTTATATTGTTTATGTTGTATAAATTCTAGTCCAGAGAGAAGAGTACCGCTTCCTGGTCCGTCACACCACTCACTGTAGCAAAATGTTTTTCATTAGAGGTCTCTCATCTCAGTACTGACCATGCCCAGCCTCGCTTAGAGATTTTAATGAATTCGGGCTACAATATCATAATTGCTCTGTACAGTAACCTGTTGTTCCTTACCAATGTTACACTTCATTTGGCAAGTATCTGCCAATGCATGATTTGGTCTAGGTCTTTTTATAATTCCCTTTCCACCGTTTCTGGTTGCCATTCCCCCTATTTTTGTACTATTATCAGTTTTGACTAGTTTTTCAACTGTACCCTTACTCTAACCTTTACAGTATATAAATCAACATCAGCCGTATGGTAACCGAAGGGATCCATTTCATATTAAGAGATCAGTGTAAATCTGCCATTTAAAATCTTGTTCTTACTGACAGTACTTTGTATTGTAAATTCATTCAATTCATTCTGTCACTTCTGCCCTACTTTGCATTCATTTTTTAATACTACCAGTCCTACACAATGCTGCCTCTTTCACTATTTCACCGACGTCTTATTGCAATAAAGGTCTGTTTTGAACAAAACTATATTCGAGTATTAGGCGCATGACTTTGTACAGTGTTTCACACTAGTAAATGAATACATGTAATTAGCCATCAAATTCAGCTGTTTCCAGTTTTAGAAAATAATTGAAAATAATTATGGCCTTGTGATTGTAAAGGTTATCAATCTGCCAGTGCACATAAGTTATAATCTGTCTAATTGGCACCAGTTTGTAATTAGGAATTTCCGTAGTACAAGCATTTTTTGTATAAATTGTTGAAACTTCATTTAACATGTATTCTGGAATTGCAGTTCATGTTGTTTTTATCTTGCTATTAATATTAATATATTATTAAGGAACTTCAAATTCTACAGACCTCTGAGAATAAATAATAGGTTTAAATAAAATAATTTTAAAATATTCCAGGAATATTGTAATTTATGTTCTACCATCATACAGTTTTCAACAACAATGGGTTTTTATCATTTATTTTAAAAAAAGATTTCCCTATATCTCTTGGACATCACATTTTACATTAAAACATTTGATAATTTCTATTAAATCGTGAACTGTATTTTAAATGCATTCTTAGTGTGTGAAAGTAGAGAGATACTGTAATATGCCAAGGCTAGTTTATAGATTGTTTCTGGTGTCAAAATGGGATGGAGCCACTATTTTTGTAGCGGGTAAACAATTTTTCTTCATCAAGTTCATAACGCCTTTATCTGTAGGCCAGCTAAACACCTAAGTTATATTTTAGTGGCAAAAGGCAGAATATTGTTCTGGTAAAAGGCAGACATATGGCCTTCAATACTGCTTCCAGATTAACACATTCATTGGCTTGTGAAGTGTTGAACAGCAGCCTTTCCACCATCGGGTCTGATCCCATCAGAACTCAGAAGCTACGCAAGGTAAGGACTAGCAAGGGAGACCTCCTCAGAGGAAATGTACAGTAGGTTTCTGCTGTTAGTGGCGTTGGTGTACCAGTAGGTGGTGCATTTCCCTCTGGTCCACAATTTCCATTAACCAGTAGCCCATGTGATAACCAGGTACACTGTGCTGAAGGAGATGGCACCCTGGACAAGACGTTAAACTGCGGTCCTGACTACTTGTTCCTTCAAAGCTCATGGCATTGCAAGAGTGGAAGAGTTAACCCTTCATTTGGCAATGTCATTTCTTCGCTACTTGGTCTGCTGTATAACGAAGCTGCTAAAACATAATGACGGCAGTGCGTTACATAGGCGAGATGCATTTGGGTGTTGCACTTAATTAGTAGCAAGAGTATATCCCCTTTTGTTTATAAATTTCTGGAAATAACTTTGGGATCATTTGGGGTGAAAAACACCATATCATTGCTGCCCAACCCCAGAGGGACCACTTTCTCTGCTGGCTTTTGGTCCAGCTGATCTCTGTATCTTTAATCCTTTTAATTGATCTGCCAACTTGTTTAGAATTTGGGCAAACATGGTTTTCCATGCAGTCCTGAGTTTCAAACATAACCTTTGTCAAGACTATTGTTTCCACCGATGTGAACATTCAAAGATTTAAGCAAACTCTCCTCAGGTTCCTAACCTAAATTTCTGTCTAAGCTCTGAATCGATGACCAGTTTCTGACAAACAGGGAAGAGCGACAATCTATCAGACACTCCCACAGTGGCCTTTTGTTTTGCCTTCTATATATTCTAAAGGGTTACATTTCAAACAATATACCTTTTAAGACCTGAAAGCACGTTTAAACATGTGCTCCAGGTAGAAATCTGGAATGAGTTAGCCAGTGATTAAGAACTGGGCTGGAGCAAAAGCCAAAAAAGACAGTGATCCCCCAGGACCAGAGTTGAGAACCACTGCAGTATATAAACGCAGTTACAATAATCGGCTGGTTGTCTTATATCATTAAAGCCAGGCACTCACAGAGTAGTAACAGAGATTCCAAAGCATCACATTTAGAAAAGTGTTGGAAAGGGTGACCTCACAATACACATCAATTGGCACAATCACTTTGCTTTAAAATCTTGGTATTGAAAACAACATTATGATCAGAATACTATTGAAATGGAGTAATTAGGAGTAATGTTATTCCAGATTTACCCAGGCGTTTCATTTATTTCTTCCATGGGTGTTTTTGATCTCTTCTTTTCCTGAATAACTTTGAAACAGAGAACTGCTGTTCGGAATGAGATTTGATTACCGGTCAGAGGTAATTGTAGCTACGTACATAGTGTTAATGCACATTATTCAGTTCCTGGTTCACTGAATCACAGCAACTTGTTTTCATATAGAATAAACATAAGCTGATAAATGTTAATACAGTACTGTGCCTAAATGTGGTGTTAGCTACATTTTTGGAAGTTTTGTCAGCAGTGCTCAGGACAACATACTTTTCATAACTGGACTGTTAACAAACAAAAGAATTTAGAACTGGGTCTAATTAATGCTAAAGTTGCTTGATAAGGGTGTTGAAATTTTTTTACCCCTCAAAATGTAGAAGAGTGCAATAAATTGCTGAAAGAAACATCCTAGTCTTAAAATAATAGAAGCTGTTCCAGAAATCTATTATTATAAAGCTTGGACAAGAATCAAATTCAACCATTTACATGTTTTGTAAAATAGGTTGACATTTTAAATGCCGCACAGCTATTAAAAAGACACTATGTTGACACTATATGTAAGTTGCACGTGATCGGGTATAGTTAAAACAAGCATATACAATTCTTGAGTTAATGATTGAGGTACTTTTCATAGTCCTTGTTGCCTCATAAGTTTTATTATGTGAAATTTGTAAACTTTTTTGTTAAAAAGACAAAGGAGAGGAGTCCATTCCGTCCGTCTAGCCCATTTGGTAGTAAGTAGCTAATTGATTCAAGGATCTATCCAGCCATATCTTGAGCTAGGGTATAGACTTCAAACAACATGGCTGGGTAGCTGGTTCCACAATCTCACAACCCTTTGGCTAAAGAAGTGCCTCCTGTTCTCAGTTTAAATGTATTTCCAGGTACTTTCCACTTGTGTTCTCTGGTATGCATTTCACTGTTGATTCTGTAGAAATCCATGCCTTTGAGGATTTTGAATACTTCTGTCAGGTCATGATGTCGTTTCTGTTCAAGACTGAAAAGGTTCATTTCCTTCAGCCTATTGGTGTACTACATTCCCTTAAGCCCTGTGTGTCTTGTTGTCCAGAGCAACAGTATGTTTTCTGTAACATGATAACCAAAGCTGTACAAAATGTTCTAAATGTCACATGTATTCTAAATGTTATGTCTATGCCTTATTAATGTGTTATGCAGCACAATTTATTATAACCTGAGTTAATTCTATACTTTTAACTATATATCCTAGCATTTTGTGCGCCTTTTAAATTATTTCCCTACATTGACTAGAAGATGTAAATGTCATGTCAACATTAACACCTACAGTAGGTCTTTTTCATAGTCTCTCCTAGGTTTCCCATTTTGTATCTATAGTCTCTTTTTGCTGAGCTTTACACCTGACATTATGTGAGACATATCTTAAAATATCTTAACCAAAGAAAATGAACAAGATATTGACAGTAGTACACTATAGATAAGGCTTAAATGTGTGTGGTACATTTTAAAACAATATTTAAGCATCAACTACCAAGCATGAACCTATATGTTAAGAGGTATCCTGGATTTAGACAAACTTTAACTGAGATGCAGAGACAGAACTCATGTTTTGGTAGTCTTGATATGCATTGTGCTACACATTGCAGGGGAGCAAAATAAAATTTTACAATGAGTAGATGTTTTTACTCACTGAAAAATATATTAGGAAAATGGCCATGTAATTATAATAATAATAATAATTGCTTATACTTATATAGCGCTTTTCTGGACACTCCACTCAAAGGGCTTTACAGGAAATGGGAATCCCGTCCTCCACCACCAATATGCAGCATCCACCTGGATGATGCGACGGCCACCATAGTGCGCCAGAACGCTCACCACACATCAGCTATCAGTGGGGGAGGAGATCAGAGTAATGAAGCCAGTTTATAGATGGGGATTATTAGGAGGCCATAATTGGTACGGGCCAATGGGAAATTTGGCCAGGACGCCGGGGTTACACCCCTACTCTTTTCGAGAAACACCCTGGGATTTTTAATGACCACAGAGAGTCAGGACTTCGGTTTTACATCTCATCCGAAGGACAGCGCCTGTTTACAGTATAGTGTCCCCGCCACTATACTGGGGCATTAGGACCAACATGGACCAAAGGGTGAGCGCCCCCCTGCTGGCCCCACTAACACCTCTTCCAGCAGCAACCTTAGTTTTTCCCAGGAGGTCTCCCATCCAGGTACTGACCAGGCTCACACCTGCTGAGCTTCAGTGGGCTGCTAGTTGCAGAATGATATGGCTGCTGGCAATATCATGTTTCATGTAATGTATACCAGCATACAGTAAATATTGTATAGGCTCATATATACCACTCACCATTAAGTAGTGAGATTTTTTTTTTGTCAAATGTTGCTCTGCTCACAATCTTTAACTACAAAGTAGTTTATGCTTTCATGGTTTTTTAATGAAATCTTTCTCAGACTAGCACAGTCCAGGCCAGAGTTTAGGAGCAGAATGTTTTAAAACCCTGGGCCTCAATCCTAACACACGGAAGGCCCAAAGAGGAAAAACATACCCCATCCATCCCCCGTCAGTGTGGAAAGCGAGCAGGAGTCGCCCCTGCATTACCCGAGAATGTGGACAATGAGCGAATGTGGGAGTTTCCTCTGGCTTCACCCCAGCATTACCTGGCTGTGGCCAACACTGTTCCATTTCAAAGTGCACCCAGGATGACTTAAAGCGATAGCAGAGGAGTGTGGGTGTGCAAGGGAGTTATGCCGAAAAGCCAGTGAGCCTGGGTCCCCCTGCCCCACAAACTATGAAGCATTTATTTTTCTTTTTTTGAATCTACTTAATCAAAATTAAAATTCAGGATATCCAGACAACACACTGCGACTTAATGAGGTTGCGTAGTTATGAAGATTACACGGCTGGTTTTTGACAGCTTGACACTGAGGATGAGCTGGCCAAGACCCCAGTATGGCGTCAGCCACGGTGCTTCGGCACAGGGAGCGACTGGGCTGATGGGGCAGTGAAAGCTGTGAAGGAAGGATCGTTGACCTGCATTTACACAGGAGTAGGGCTTTTCTTTAGGGGCTAGAGATAAGTGTTGTCTTTTCTCCTAAATGGTCGTACAGTTTGTCGCTCCGCGGGGATGTGTTTCAGCCTGCCGCCATGCACTCCCATGACCCCCTGATGCCATGTCGCCCACCAGCCCATCAGTCGCACTGATGTCCAGCTTCGCTAACTCTTCCCTTTGTGTCATCACCCGGTGGAAATTTTCCAAATGCGTTTTGTACTTAAAAAACAGTTCTAAATATACTGTAGGTCATTGATGGATTGGAGCAGATCTGCAAAGATTCATTTTAAACAGTTATTTGCTTTAATTTTAATGTTTATAATTGTTTTTAGATGTGATACAGCTATTACTATTTCTGCTTCTGTCTTGAATAATTTGAGGGGCTCTGTTTTGTCTCCGTAAATGAATGCACAGTATGCAGTTGAACCTGCTATTTTGCATTACTGCCCACAGGGGCCTGAGCAGCTACTGTACGACTGGCTATACTCTTTCAAGGAGTCTGACTCAAAAAAGGGAAGGCCCATCTGTTAAACAGATTGCTTTGTTGTCTGGGGACTCAGTTTATCATCATCAGCACAGGGCATAGAGTGGAACGGATCATATTGTTTGAAATCACAAGATCTCTTTATCCTAGAAATGTGCCTTTTTTCTCTCGGTGGAATGAAGTAATAAAGAGCTATATACTTTTAAAGAGAGGAAATCAACCTTCCTGGTAGTTAAATGTATAAAATGTGACCTCAAATCCTTTGAAGTTCTTGCAGGCTTCTTTTCACAGATAAGCTAACAGGATTCGCTTAACCTAATATTGTCAGAATGTCCGATTTCTCTTTTTAAGTTTGAATTGTAATGGAAAAACAGAGATGAAATTCAAAACAACAGGCTGATTACGTTTTTAATAGTTATTCAATGGTCATGCAGACTTCAATTGCATAATCTGCAAATAAACAAGCCTAAGGATTTCATCAAGCTACAGACATATTTAGAAAACTAACCATGGACACTTTATAAAATCTGAAGCTCCTTTATATGATTAAAAGGTCTCTGTGGACACCAGATGTTCTTTGCTTTACAAGATTAATTACAGTATTCCACTGTCCCTTCAAGATTATATCCTAGCATCAATTAAACAAGGAATAAAGACTTCATTTGGGTGAATCCAAGCTTTCTGCTGCTCATATCCTGAAATCACAAGGTGCAAGATGGGACCAGATCCAGTCCAAGACGCCAGACCACCACATGGTGCAAACACCCACAGATATGCACAGTGGGACAGTATGTATTGTAGATGCCAATCAATGTAGCTAGCATAGTTGATATAGGGTGGGATTAAGCTTGGAACACCTGATGAAACTCTCAAGAAGGTTCCCCGGTTAGCAATCGAATGCAGGACCCACATACTGTCCTAAACCGTCCACAAAAACATGCCGCTCTTCAACATTTTGCTAGCAGTGTTCCCATGATCTCATGCTTTTTAAAAGCTTTTTAAAATCCCAGTGTCCTGTCTAAGTCACACTCTGGACTTGAACATTCTCGTTTGATTCAATTGATGAAGAAGTTTCTCACTACTCTGTACTGATCTGCTGTGTGGTCTGGCTACTGGTGTATGCCTAATCCCCTGGGTATGTAAGGGCTCAGTTCCTGAAGCCTTTATGTAACTCAGATTTTATGTAAGTCGGAAGTGACACTTTCTTAGCCCTTGTATGAACACAGACAGAGATTTACCATTTACAATATTGCAGTGACCCTCCTTTATTTTCACTAGCTGTGTCCATGAGAGAGGAAGGAGGGACAGGAGAGCAGAATTACAGGCCCGCCAGCATTGATTGTCCTTTAATTGTTCACAGTTGTGGGGGCATCGGTCCAAGCTTTTTGGAGATGTGGATTGCCGTTAATTTGATACTGTATGTTCTAGAAAACAAAGGCTGCAGATTTGTCATATAAATGTTTAAAACCCATGTATTTGACGGGGGGGAGGGCATCTCAAATCACTTGAAATTTGTATTGAACTTTTGATTAAAAAAATTTGAAAAGATGTGTAAAATGTACCATTCGAACTAGAAGTACTGTCCCAGACAGAGGAAACAGGTGAAGAAAATCGAGAGGCTGGAGACCAGCTTTGAAGTGTGTTAGCATAGACCACAAGACAGAGAATTTAGCCACTAGAGAGGAAGCAGAGAGAGGAAGAAAATAAACTTACCCTGTGCAGGGGAGAGAAATAAGAAATGAAATAACAATGAAAACAATATTTAATTGGAATTACCGTGTAACACATTTATTAAAAAAACTCTACATTTCATTACACTAAACCATACTGTTCAGTAATTGAACAGAAAATAAAATACACAGTAAATCATAAAAATAATAACACTGGGATGCTTCTCTGACAAGATTTTAATGAAAAAACACAAGATAATATGCAGACGTTACCTCATGTGCGTGAAGGAAAAGCGAGCCCTGGTGGAGACTGCATTGCGATTCCTCTATCCTATTCATCTGAAGGAGGAACTCCCCACACAACTTGCTCTTCACGTATAAAATGTAAACTCTCCTTAGAACATCTTAGCATGGGACCCATGGGAGGTTTTTATGCAGTCATATTGGCGTTAGTCAAATTGCATAGCCCTGGGAGACAAAGTATAATGGCAGCAGCTGTGCTTCACTCAGGTGGGTGTTAGACTTCAGTGGTGAATAAAGTGACTCCCATCCAGTCTGTAAATGAATGAATGATCTGTGGTGGTTTGATTTATATTTATATTGAAATATTGTCTCACACATATAATCAAATAAACATATATAAAGTGTTTAAAAACTTGGATAGGGACATTAAAATAATTTATTGTCGAGGTATTTGAATACTATAATAGTAGCAGCTGACATTGCAGTGTCTATACATACACAGGTCATACAAACACTTTGATACAGTATAGAGATATACAGTACGGAAAATACAAGAAAATATTTGTATTTGCCTTCTCATACTGTACATCTAAACTCATCAGGCCTTGGTGAAGAATTCAGAAATGTCTGTTTTCTAAAGAAAAGGAATAAATGAGCTTTGTTTACATGTCCAAGGTGCTACCAGACCTTTTGTGAGTAATCCACTATTCTGGAATAAAATGCTTCAGATGTTATTTAATTGAGGTTGTTTTGTAGTCAGGTTGTCTGCTTTGGAGCAGAGCTTTAATTCTCTCCTTGGGTGTTACTCATAAGTATGAGGGTTGTGAATGCTGGGGTCTGAGAGGAACAGGCAAACTAACTATGGCTGGTAAATGCTGAGTGACCTAGCGCCCTTGCCACAAGCCAGCATCAGCTTACACATAACTGAAGAAAGGGATGCAGTTTTTAATTTATTGCAGGAATACTGGTATGCAGACGTCCCTGGGGGATTTAAAAAACAGTGAGTCTTAAAATACAAATTTTCCAAAGCAAACGAAGAGACAAATTGCTCTTACCCTTAAAACAAAAAGAAACATGAATATTTGCTCTGAAATTTGAAAATAAATTCTGAAAGGAAAATGTGGCTTAGCTGTAATAGTTGGTGGTTCAAACAATAAAAGTGCATGTACAGAATTACTGGAGATCACTGTCAAGAATTTGGAAGTAATTAACCAAGAAAAGTTACTGAACCTTAGTATGTAAGAACATGAATTAAGTTCTGCTTGAAATTTAATCTGTATTAATACTCAGATGCTTCAAGAAATTTTGATTCCATTGTTTTTAGCTCCAACACCAAGCTACAGCTTTGATCTTTATTTTGCCAGTCTCTTTTCCTGATCCTCAAAGTCCACCGAAATATAATTTTGTAAATTTGCTGTTATACGCTATTATATACTGACATGCATTTGTTGTTTTCAAAACTGTGATTTATAAAATTGCTTTCCAGTGAATATTTGTTGCATCTGTAATTCATTAGTATCTCTTGGTAATATCAACTGTAATTCACAATAAGGTTTTCCCAATATTACTGTGTGCTATCTCAGCAGTTATACCACTGCTGTAATGAGCCAGTTTATAAATCTAACTGCAGTCATGCTGATATATGTTTGCTGGCATGAAATGTTGCTGTAATGAGTCTGTTGTGGGTGGGCTATGATTCTCCAAAAAACAAACACCACCTGCAGAAACCTTGCAAAAAAATTCAGTGAAACACAATTTCTTGAGTTGTTTTAACTAGGGTGATGCTGGTAAAGTTTTTTATTCAAAAGATTGCTTATCTTTGCCCCTCTAAAGGGAATCTAATGGGTGTGTCTGTGGCTCCTTCTGTTAATACCCCCAGAGAGATGAGAGTTAATCATTCTAATCTTTTCTTGAATATACATCACGGTATATTCAGTCTGTCCTTTTCTCCTTAAAATTACATCCTTGTTGATGTGTGTACACAGAAGGAGATTGTTGTGGAAACAACATTTTTTGTCTGTCTTTGAGCTACACAATTGACTTGTTGCTTTGCTGTATGTTTTGACCAAAAAGGGAACCTGCCAAACTTTGATAGCCTTTGAAAAAACCAGGCTTCCCCTTTTCAAGGGATAAAAATTGACCAGGCCAAAAAATCAGTTGAATGGAGTAGTGGCACAGAAAACATTAGAATAAATTTACATTTACATTACAAAGCTTTCTCTTGGTATAATGAACAGGTCTGTCCACTGGAGTTGAATGTACAGAGAAATGTTGTTGAAAAAAGGTTATGGACAGCTTGCAAAGGAAAAGGATAAGGTTTATTCCGTGCTGAAAAGAAAAGACACAACATTTTGGCTGTAGAGCCTTCTTCAGGTGGATGGCTAGATAGCTTTTTGTTCAAGATATTAGAAGAACAATCTAAGAACAAATAGAAATGTCACTGGTATCTAATCACGTCAGTTTTATCACTCTCACTGTGTCTTTGGGTATTAAATATTGCTGTTTGTCAGGCTTGACGTTCAGAGCGTTACAAAAGGATTTCACACAAGAGAAGGCTCACGGAGTTCATTTGGTTGCGAGTCGCTAACAAAGTGTAATTTTGCTTTATGGAATTTAAACGCTGACCATTGGGAATCCATTACAAGTTTATTTTTAACCTCTTATTAAGTATCCTCTTACACATTTACCTGACGATTAGGATAACAAAGCAATATTGCTATTCTTGTACCTCCTTGTTTAAAGTGTTAAAAATGTCGATGGATTCTGCAGGGGAGCCGATTCATCCCAGAATAGGCGCTGCTCACTGTTTTATTGTTTGTCTGGAAGAGAAAGCTAAATTGCCTTAATTAGCATTTGAATGAGAGCAAGCCCTGCTACTTTGCTGGCCTGCAGATGGAATTGCTCTCATTTGCACATCACCATTGCTTATTCTCTTCACTTAATGCAGCGCAGAATTTTCTTTTTGGCTTAGCAAATTTTAAAACGCAATGATGGCCACAAGAAATGTTCTTGTCAGTTTCTCCTTTTTGTTACTCATTCTTAACACCCATCAGAGCTGTCCTTATAACCAAAATGCAATGCCAGAAATAGACAAAATGTGTTAAAAGGCATTTTAATCATTCAAATATTACAATGTTTTGCAGAAATATACTGTATGGCACCATGCAGCTACTGTCAGTAAGCTTTCACTTTACACTGGTACAGGAAGTAAGTGCATCACAACTTAAAACAGTTTTAGTTGTTTAGTGAAAGATGTTCAGTAAGAAGAGTTCTTCTATTTTAGATCCAATGCGATACATTTGATGTCTTATTCATTTTGAGTCCTTTTCCAGCTATGCTAGCTTGGACATAATCTTGATTATGTCATTAAAAGAAGACTTCTGTCTTTGTGTGTTTTTTCAACTGCTTCATTCAAAACTGGATTCTTCCCTTCTCTCTCAGCACTGCACCAGATAGTCCCACTTACACATACTAAATAGAAAAGTCTTTCATTTCTTTAAATAACAGGAATTGTCAGGGCACTTCAAATGGAGACTATATCAGACTCATGTTAAAAAAGGCTTCATCTGCATCCTTGAATTTGGTTTTCTAGATTTTATGTAGATCATAGATATTGCACTCATATTGTACTGTAATATGAGCTTCCTATTGTAAAAGACAGCAGGTGTTAGTTGTAAAAGAGCCATTAAATGTTTAAAAATATTAAAGTCAGTTCTGACACTAGCCTGGGGACAGGCAACTTGGAAAACTTATAATAAATAATAAAAACTCCTACTGTCAGATAATACTGAGCAGGGTCATGATGCTTCTTTCCAACTTTCTGGAAGCAATTTGTTGGTGAAGAAATTAGATAACTGGCATGAGATTAAAAACACATTTATTACAAAACCCATGTAATGCACAAGAAATAAAATAAGCAAATCACTAATTATGATGGGGTGATTTCTGAGAGTCCAATACCATACATCCTACTTTATCCCTTATATACCTAACATTAATCTTCTTAATATTCCCAGACGTGGGCATACATCTTTAAAAAAAGTAAATTAGACTTCTTCAGAACCTAAATAATCCTGCATATGTTAGCCTGACCCCATTATGAAAGGATGCTCATAAGGAGACAACAGTTGGTCCCTAACAAAAGAGCACCCCAATGAACAAAAGGGACAAACTCTGGACCAACAGGAATTTGACAAATAAAAAAAGTTCCTTTCGCTAAATTTAGCCTAAGTCTCTTCAGTGCCCAATACCTGAGAGATCTAAGATCCTCAGGAACCCAGAGGTAAAGGTAGATTGTATGCTGTAACTTGCTCAGTACTGATTCTTCTCCTGCTCTCGGTCTCTTCTACTCTCCTCTTCCTTGCTGTCTGTCTTTTATAAGTCGATCACTTAGTCACTTGAGCGGCTGCTCATCTTCTGGATGTCTGTGTGGTTCAGCCACCTTGTCACCACTCAGATCAGTCTGACATCTTAGCCAGCTGCTGTGATATCTAGATATAACAGGAGCAGTACAGACGCCTTAATACCCACCTTATCTAGTGATGCCAGACACAGTGGAGTCAGGATGGGTGGTCGTTTTTGTTTATAAATGGGGGCACTATTTATTATAGGCATTTTCAAGAGCCTCCAGCCCAACATTCAATAATCTGATGTCTGCTGCCTTGTTATAATTTAGATACTTTATTGTCTTTGTCTTCTCCCATGAAAGTGCAGAACACACAGACAAAACATAAAAGTCACATAAAATCACAATAAAGAACATGAAATCACAGCAGCAGTATGTAATACATAAATAAATGGATAAATCAATAGGTGGTGTGGGGGACTACGTTTACATACATTCTTTAAAATGCCACCGCTTTTGAAACACTTAAACTAGAAGTACATACAGTACTTTGTTTTTTTATCAATAGTGTTGTTAAGCTTTATTGAAACTCATATTAGAAAAAAATACACATCTCGATAGCTGTCATTGAGCAGGGTTTTCATAAGACGAATTCTGAGAAAATAAGAACAAATTAAGAATTAATTTCCAATCTTTTCTTGCTGTTGTATTAAAGCCCATTTGCAGTATAAAAAAACACATCCCTGCTATGCTCTTTCTTTGAAAATGAATGACTGATGATTCACTGAGGCGCTGTGAAGCAGAGATAGCAGGAGAAATGAGGAGTGCACTGATTTGCTGTGTTTCCAGGAGCAGTAGTTTTTGCTATCCCTGCCAGGCTGCAGATCACTGAAGAGATGAATTATCGGAGCCCTACATCATTTGTTGAGATGTACAGGAATATCCATCACGCAGTAGGGCCAGAATGTTTTTTTAGATGCAGTGATATGATGGTGAGAGACTGACATGGTGGGACATCCATCATCTTGCTTTTAGTTACTATGAAAGAACTCTTTGGATTTTCTCCTTCTAAACTCTGTCAGGCAACACAAAAAGCAATGGGAATTCAATATTGATGATGTATTGAACAAAGAGACAGTCTGCATTAGAAGTAACTGAATCAATATTTGGAAAAAGTTAAGATTTCTTTACTTAGAATTTACGTCATCTGATGTGGGATGATAGCAGGTCTGTATGTATAATGCTAACGAAAGCTCCTTGCACAATATACAGTATGCCCTTATTAATTCTCGCTGAACCAATACATAACTACTGATTACTTTAAGTATACATACAGGATACACATATAAGTAATTTAGTTATTGGTGTTTGAATTGAAATATATTAGAGACCTGGAACATATATCTCAGCCTTGACTCAATTAATATTATGAATTTTGATAAGATTGACATTAGTTGTTTGGTTATCAATAAATCATATACAATAGATATAAAAACATGCATAACAATTAGTGATTTCACTATTTTGAGTCCATCAAGACAGCTCCCCTACGCAAACTTTAATTCACAAGAACCTTCACAAACATCACATACAGTGGTTTACCTTTCTTATGTTGCTGGTATAGAGACAATAATGTTACAGTGAAACAAACTGGCACGGGCAGTAGTGATCAAGTCTGAAGTGTATGGGGAAAGGAATGTCTCTTGAGATATAGTGCATAACCTATGGCATAATTTTTAAAATGGTTTTGTACCTTCAACAGTCTGTGAAATTGGATTTCATAACCACACCACTAAGCCTCTCCTGACTGGCCTAATTGATCTTGTATTTAAGAGATAAGTAGAGGTCTCTGAATCGCTGGTCGCTGAATTTCCTCTAGGAAACTTTTCTTACTAATCTGGTGCTCGAGGCACAGGGCTCACAAACTAATGAAGACAGAAAATACCTAAAGCAAATGGTCATTTTATTTTTATTTCTTTCCTGTATTATTTTAAATTACTGCAAATATATTTTCCTGCATATCATCAATGGCAGTTGGTATATTTCTTTCTCCAAGGTTCCAGAACTCCTGAAATGCTCTATTGTGCCCATGGCGCTGTGTAGGATATCTCCTCTGAATTAGTTTTCAGTGTTCCAATGGGGCATGCTGCCAACACAATGACTGCAAAAAAGCTCTATTTCATCAGTGCCAGAACTGATTACCAGTGCTACTGTCGCACGCAGTGAACATTGAAACTGAAGAATTGATTATAGTAACAAATGATAAGCGCTGATGGTTGCCAAACTTATGAAGCGTTTCAGGCCAGATTGTTGTTAATTGTTTCTGGGTGGGATGTGCTTTGTTTGTGGTTGTTGGGAAACTCAGAAAATGTGAATTCTTGAAAAGGAAGGATCTTGAATATTAAATTGGCATTGCAGATTTTATTTTTCCTTTATTACTCAAAAGTCACAGCAATGTAGAACAGATTTAAAGTCTTTCTAAACAAAATAAAGAATTGTAGGTCTACGTCAAGCCTACTGTAAGTAATATAAAACATTTCAGAAATATGAGCAATAGTAAGAATTTCAGATTCATCATTTGAAATTTTAATTTTTAAATGTTAGTTGATTTCACATTAGACCATTCCAAACGGCTTTTGCACATTACATTTTCTGAAATTAAATATATTAAGACCTTCTTCATGTATAGCTGACGGTCTTTCACTTTTTGGAGGAAGTTCAAAACAGCTGAATTAAAAATTACTCAAGCATTAAGTAGAAACTCATATATCATGCATGACTGAGAAAGAGTGCGTGTGGTGGTGGTGAAGAGGTGTGTCTGAAACGCTGGTCAGAGACAATCCTGTTTAATATGACTGTCAAAAATGGTTACATGCACAGAAACATAAATATAAACTAATAGTTCTTTATTTCGCTTCTGGCTTGACCCTATGAGCCTCTCAGGTCTTGTTTGAATGAAAATGTCACTGAAACACACCCTGACTACAAGGGGAACCATGGGAGACCTTCATGCACATGAATGACTGAATGTTGGTTTATAACACCATATTATTTTAGTGCATTGCTGCCATCGAGGCCCAAAATTCCTGACTTGTCTCATAATTTTGACATAAGAAATGATCTCGTAATTATGAGATAGTAGATTATCTCGTAATTACGAGATAGCAATGATCATTTGAGCAACTCATTACATTTATGCAATGACAGCACCTACAAGCTAACGATAGCTTTGCTGGAACTGTGGGTTTACTTTTCCTGATAATGTAGGTTTATCGGTAGCTCGTAGGTGCTGTCATTGGACAACGGAACGGGTTGTTCATACACTGAAGTGATCATTGCTATCCCGTAATTACAGAGGTAATTTGCTATCCGTAATTACGAGATGACTCTGGAATTTGTTTTTCTTGATGACAACAATGCACTCCCCTATAGAAGTGAAAGATTTTTCACTTATCATTTCAGCATATTACCTAAATTCACTATTACTAACAACACTTGAATTAACATGAATTAAGTGTACTGAAAGGATTATGGGATGTTTTAGTTAACATGTTGCTTAACCCGCTTGGCGGGGGGTTGACCTCCTGGCCAGGAAACGAGGAGGCTGGGACCCCCATGCAGAGTGAGGAGTGACCAAGGGGCAGCTGCAGAGGTGGAGATGGGATGGAGGAGGAATGCAAAAGACGTATGCGAGGGAAAGAAGGGAATCGCGTAAAGTATTTAGTGTTTTAGGAGAGGAAATGAGATCAGGAGTGATTGCTAATTACTGACAGCCAAGTCTGATTGAACTTTGTTGTTTTCATCACTCCCAAACTTTCCTTTCAGACGCCATTAAAGAAAACGTGAAACAGCTAAAACTCTGTCATGGGCAAAAGCAAATGAAATTTTGAAAGAAAATTTGATATCAACATCATATTAACATTCAGCTACCACGGTTAATATTTATAAAATAAGCCAAGTTGTTTTGTATAGTGTGGTCCTACTGATTAATGGCCATTTGCAGCTTTCACAATGAGCAGTTTGCAAAAAAAGAGAAGTTTGGAACATATTAGCATTACGCCACACAACAACATTTCAGTCTGAAAAAGTTTTACACAAGCATTCATACAACCAAGACTTAAATCTGCAGAGACCTGAGGCTTCCTTTGAGCATGTCCAGTTGTTAAAGGGAATGTAAGTATCTCCCTTATCTCCACACTGATTTCAGATTTTTATTTCTTTAATATGTGAAAAGATGGATTTTTGCACCTTTTTGGTGCACTCTCTAGAGCTGCCAGGTTTATGAAATGTACAGGTACAGTATATGCCAAGACCGTTATTGGATGGTAGCCTGAACTAAAGATGTGAGATACAGTATGAAGCCCTGCGTGTGTGTTTACATAGTTTGTGGAAAACATCAGTAGTGCATGAGTTGTTACAGTTTAGAGGTGTTGGTAAAGTGCATTGCCCAAAAATAACTTCTGTGTTCTATTGGGTGCAATTTCCAATGTGTTTTTAAAGGTAAATCATAAAGCCTCTTTGTATGGTGTGCACGCTGCAATCTTATGTAATCATTGCTCTTAGATGAACGGAAAAGGGCTGTTATGACAGTTGGTAGTGTACTACTGTAGTGAAGAATCAGAATGGGTTCAGAAGAGCACTAAGGTTAATAGAGTTTTGTCTATGAATTCCTTTTAAGACATTGATTTACTACTTGGTAACATGCATAGCTAACCTGTTTTTTATTTTTTCCTACTGGAGGGATTTATTCAAAGATGTTGAAGTTTTTTTTCTCACTTTGGTGTCACATAATTAAAAAAAAACACATCCTTTTGTGAAGCATAGCTAAAACCACTGCCTAGTTTTAAAAGTCTGGGATATCGTTCCACCAGCAACTTTACAAATCTGCCGAGTTATTGAGAAATTTAAACAAAACCAATCCTTTTTGTACTAATGGATTTGACATTTATTGCCATCAGCACTTTGAAATCAAGAATCACGTTTTTCTGTTAAGCCCATTTGTTCACACTCACATTACCTAGATATTGTAAGCTACAAGAGATATAAAAGCAGTTCAGATTCCTGAGGCAATAATCATACTCTGTTAGAATGCACAGATTAATTTGTTAGCATTCATGGGAAGCATCTTTTACATAACTCATTGCCTGGCTCATCCTGTAGGTGCTGCATCTGGCTTTGTCCTTCAGATGTTCACTTTTGACTGTGGTAGATTTCAAAGGATTGTCAGTGTGATGCAGTGGATAGTATTCCTGCCTCGCAGTGTTGGGGCCCTTAGTTCGATTCCAGACCTGGGATAATATCTGCATGGAGATTACAGTACAAGTTCTCCTTGTGTTCCCGTGGGTTTCCTCCAGGTGCTCCCATTTTCTCCCACAGTCCAATGATATAGTGGTACGTTAACTGGCTTCTGGGAAAATGGTCCCTAGTGTAAGTATTTGCGTCTGTGTCCGTGTGTGCTCTGAGGTGGACTAGAGTCCTGTCCAGGGTGTACCCCGCCTTGCATCCTTCGTATGCCAGGATAGGCTCTAGTTCCTCCACGATCCTGAAGTGCATAAAGCGGTTAGAAAAAGGATAAATGGATGGATTTCAGAGAACACACTTTATAAAGAGCTCAGTATGTCACAGAAATTATTGGGAAAACTGTACTTTGCCAAATAAAGAGGTGGAAACCCTTTGACCCAAAGAAGAGCTATTTACTTGAGTGTGTGATTAACATTGAATGGAGAACTCGGAGGAAGCAGTGCCTTTATGACGAAAGTCATTTAATAACTTCTCCCCGGGCAAATAGAATGTTTACATTTGGAAATAATCTTGAATGATCTCGATGAGAAGTATTTAGGAGAGTTTTGTTGATTTATAATGTCCTGTACTTCTGGATTTAAATGAAAGTTTTTTTGTAATTTTAGTATTTGGTTTTATAAATATGTAATAAAAATATATTGTAAATACTATTTTGCCTGCTATGACTTTAACTACTTTTGTTGTACTCTGCAAGAAAATATATTATCGACTATCGTACTGTGGTTATTTTTTCTCATAAGTACTTCAGTATTTTAAAGAATACCAAAACTCAAATTATTTCACAGACACATGAGAATGTGATTTCGATGACTCGGTGTAAAAAGTTTTCTGAAAGAGTGACCTTTTCTTTCTGAATTACAGCTAGATTTTGTCTTAAATTAACTAAGGAGATAATTCAAGTATTTGGGGATTTTACTACCTTGTGTGGATATTTTGCAAAAATCATGAAGTTAAAAGAATAGTTCTCTTAAACCAAATCTCATTTTAAGGTCTCATTTAGAATAGGGCAATATCTTTTAACTGGCTGACTACTTCTCCTGCCTATAGAGTGGAAGTTTAATTTTGGATTAATATAAATTGTTAGAGCCATTCACTGGATCGTAAATTGTGAATTTTTATTCAGACGCCGCGTACTCTGCAACTCACAACTGGCAGCCCACTGAGGCTCAGCAAGTGTGAGCCTGGTCAGTACCTGGATGGGAGACCTCCTGGGAAAAATAGTGGACGGGGACACTATACTGTAAAAAGGCGCCATCCTTCAGATGAGAAATAAAACCGAGGTCCTGATTCTCTGGGGTCATTAAAAACCCCAGGGTGTTTCTCGAAAAGAGTAGGGGTGTAACCCCTGGGCGTCCTGGCCAAATTTCCCATTGGTCCTTACCAATCATGGCCTCCTAATAATCCCCATCTCTGAACTGGCTTCATTACTCTGCTCTCCTCCCCACTGATAGCTGGTGTGTGGTGAGCGTCCTGGCACACTATGGCTGCCGTCGCATCATCCAGGTGGGGCTGCACTTTGGTGGTGGTGGAGAAGAGACCCCATTACCTTTAATGTGGAGTATCCAGAAAAGTGCTATATAAGTGTAAGCAATTATTCTTATTAATCTTATTACTACTCAGCATGGCTGAGAGATGGCTGCCAGGCATCTTGGAAATAAGAACAGCTCAACGTCCTGTGACAGGACAATAGCCTGGTTTTCTAGGATTTTAACCCTTACAGGTATTTTTTTAATTGGGGACACATGAATCAAAATTTATTATGCATCCACCTATTTCTGCCCTTAACGGACAATTCCTGACACCGACAGTTTTGGCCTCAGTGAACGCTTAAGGTTGAAGTGAGTTGCGGACAGGAGGAGTCCATAGACATGTTTCACAGCAGTGAAAGCAATCTTTTCTTTATAGCTGCCTGGCCAGCAGACTGAGCATTCCTTTCCCAAAGAAATATTTCAAGCTAAGAAAATGCCATCGTATAGCTGTTCTGCTTTTCTGTGGCAAGTCGCACCCTCGCAGCTTCTTGCTGGGAAAGAAATGTGAAAATAAACAGAATATTTTCGCGGGTTATGCGGGGAGGGATGGGGTTGCCCCTCCTGGGAAGTGCGGCGGCAGGTTTCCCGCTGTCTCCTTCCACTTCATCAATTACTCCAGCCGAGCTCCCTGCTCCACCATCTGTTTGAGAGCCGGGAGAGTCCCGGCTTGATGGATAGAGGGCCCTCCTGATCCCGCAGAGTGCGTGGAAGCTGCTCTCGTTCGCCGTACCGACAAATGGGCTCAAAGAGAGACGGCCTCTCTCTCTCTCACCCCCCTCCAGCGACAGCCGTGCTGCCGCGCAGGTGGGAGCCGACCACTGTGACTGGCGGAGGGCAGCCCGTACCCAGGAGGCTGGCTGTGTTCCTGGTTTCCTTCGCTCTGGTGCGTGGAGTGCAGGAAAGAACACCGTCATGGAGCACACGCGCGTCTGTGTGCAGCCTGCAAATTCACTGATCCAAAAACAAACAATTGGCTTTGTCCAAGGCACCGATGTGTCAGTTTGGAACCTTTACAGTTTTAAAAGGTGTTTGAATTTATACTCCATAAATCTCTTATGCTTGTGTTTGCATCGTTTCCACATATTGCCGGAATGGAAAGCGAAAATAACAGCAGCTGGACCAGTACATTTTGCAGGCGCTGTATTAGGAGTCCGAGGTATTCCCTTTTGAGTTATTTCCTAGTGGTAATATTTCAAATCCACCAGAACTGGTCTCATCATCACTGTGAGGGGGCTTAAATATCCAATTGAAATGTCTACAGCAGTGCATAACTCTTTTTTTCCCGGGTTTCCACTGCCATGTAAATTGATAAATTATTCATTTAGTTTCAAATTGAGCACAAGGGAAAATCAACGTTGTTAATGGTTTTCAGTCAAGAGCTCCTTATATTGTGCTATCGTTACTTTGACATTGACAGCCTGCCTACCAGCCCAACAAGGTCATTTGAGGGGTATGTGTGTGGCTAAGATTCATTAGTTTGGAGAAAACTATGTATATTTCTTCCTACAGTGAGTTCTGCCATATCTGGAAAGAAATCTGCTGCCACATGAATGCAAACTTATCTTTACCCCCCCAGCAGATAGACCATGATTTTCTATTTTAACAAGTGTTTAAACGTGCAAACACTAGATGCACTTGCAAGTTAGTGTTCTAGTTACAAGGCCGTCTACCAGTCGTGACTGCAGTGTGTTTGGACTTGTATTAGTTTGTCATTCACCCTTCTCACTCAGGTTTTTTAAATGCTTCACATTAAAAAAGACACGACGTTTCTGCCAGTAAGGTGCAGTGCTACTGAAAAGAGAATATCACTGTATTGCTCTGATGAAATAAAGATTTTAGATTTCTGTATGATTTGAGGCACAGGCTAACAGTTGTTGGAATGGAAAAACACTGTGCCTCTAATGGGCTCTTTAGTTTTAACAATCGGTTTTTCAAAGCGCTTGTGACGTAACTATTAGTCTCAAACAGAGGAGATAACAAGGGGTCCTGATACAAATATTCAAAATCCTCAAAGGCATTGATGGTCAACCCATTGTAATAAATTTAAAACCAAAAACGGGGAGCACTTTTTACCAAGAGGTCTGTGGGAGTATAGAAAAAAACCACCCAGCCCTGTGAAAAAAACAGATGGATGAGATTCTTAGATCAATTAGCTACTAAGTGCTAAGTGGGCTGGATGAGGTTTCCTTTCATTTGTTACATGTATTCTGCTCCTTTTATGACCTACTAACTGAAACTTATTCTTTGATTTACAAAGACTAATGATTAATGGAAATAAGGCTGGATATTGTTGAGATATTTCAACAGACATGCAAGATAAATAGGATCATTTTATTTAAAAAGCAGCCAGAGAAGCAATTTTGCCACTTATTGTGTTGTCATAGTTGCACTAATGTTTACATGTTTTTGTTATTGATGGTTTTAATAAACTGTGGTCATATACGGTAACTCACATCATAGTAAAAATACTCTGTAATTCAGTTGCTGGGAAAGATAGCTGAGTAGGAAAAAATGTAATTTTCTGATGCATAAACATGGTTCCCTGTGGCAGAGAAGTACAAAATTGCAACCAGATCTTAAATATTTTACATTTATACTAGATTTTGAAAGCAGAACAGTATACAAATTTGTTAATGATGGCCACTCACAAACATATTCAAGTAACAAATGGATTTGTTTTATTTGTTTATTATTTACTGGTGTTGGAACACAATCCAACACAATGATTGGAACACTTATTATTCTAGCTAATATATTACGTGAGGTACTAAGCCTATCACTGTATCACTGCATTTGTCTTTAAATTAGGTCACAATGCTTTTTTTAAATGTTGCATGCGTCATGATTTATTTCTGTTACTGGTTGACTTAAACTCCTGAGAAGGATTGTTTTCCCCTAAAAACATTTCTGTTTAAAAAAATATTGAACAGTGAAATCAATACTACATGAGTAATGGGAAGTTAAAACGGTGCTATTACATGTATTAAAACAAATGTAATACAAAAAAATATGGTATAGATGCATTGTATCAAGCATTTTTAAATACTACATACAGGTATGTTCCCTGTATACACAGTTCCTTCCATATTTATTAATGCAGTAATTTAAGGAGCTTCTTCCTTGCAACACCAGTTACAGTATAAATACCAGATACGGGGTTGAACAGAAGAAGCCTCTTTAGACAAACTGCAAATAGAGGTGACTCAAACATTGATTTTGCGAAACATCAATTGAATGACAATTTTAGGACAAGTTTATCATCTTTGGCATAAACAAGGCATGTGGAAAACACACTCATGCCCACTGTGAAATATTATAGGGAAGGTCTGTTATGTTTTGGGGCTTGGTCAAGAAAGAGGAAATCATTAACTCCAACATGAACTGGAATTTTTGGCCAGACATCTTATTTTCTGCTAAGAAGCTCAAGCATGGTTGAAAATGGACATACAGGTACCAGCATAACAATGAACCAAAGAGAAAAAGGTACACCCAACAGCACACAAAATACTCTTGATTCCTAAGATAAACATTTATTGAAGTAATCATATTTACTGTACTTTCCACATAAAAGAGAGGCAGCTTTGCCACCATAAAGCCTGATCTTGTTAAGCAAGAATGGGCTTGGTCAGGTTTTGGAAGGCTGAACCTGAGAGCAAATCAGGGTGCTGGTGTAAGTTATGATGGCAGAACAGTAGGTATCACTCTTCCTTTTTGGTTTTGTCCATAAGGTCACACAAACGGTTAAATGGTTAATATTATACAGATGCAGCCATTCAAAGTGCGCGTCACAGACACGTACCGCAGGTGACGTCGCTCAGTATGACGCAAGATGACGCGTGGCACCGCAGTACGTGATTGGTTGACCGACAGGGGCACTCGTGGTCCGTTGGTCTGTCGTAGAAAGACTTACAGTAAAAACGTCTTTGCTGTGCCCGTTGTAGATATTGAATTTTACCACTGAAGGGAAATCTTAGTAGCTGAGCATAAAAAGAATAGGAGCATACTGTAACGCGTGTGAAGGCCATAAACGATATTAATTTTGGAACATAAACATACAGTATATACTGTAGCTGGTCTTGGTACTTTAAAGAAAAAAATACACACCAGTATTCCATTTCTCCCTAAACATTTTAAGCTTTGAAGTCTTTAACTAACATGATACCGGAGTCAACAAGCATACTTTTAGAATTTGATTAAAAGGGAATATAATATGGAATCGCGTATCTAAAGAATTTAATAACGGTATTCGTGTGCTGCGACAGGGCTGTGTAGGGCTTTTTCGCCTGCCTGTTCATGCGAGCTGTCTTCTAGCCGACTGGTCTAGGTGCGTGACTAGCAACTGGGAGGTTGTGTGATCGAATCCAGCTGGTGCCGGACTTTTCTTTTAACAAACATTTCTTCGAAAAAATAGAATAGCGATATTATGGACAATAAATTGACTTTTATATTTCAAAATATCGCAACATGAACGATATTTGCGATATTTTGAACATATCTTCCCTTCTGACAGCGGTTCCTCCTTCTATTGTGTGTGTGTGTGCAACAGAGTAAATTTTTATAGAGAAATGGAGGCTGGACAGTATGCGTTACAATATAAACATTTATATTGATTTAAATCGTGTTCTGATTTAAATCGCAAACGCGTGTTTAATTATGTGTTTTTTAATCATAATCAGGCTAATGCATTTCTACATTTTCTGTATGAACCAGCTTAGAGGTTCATACAGAAAGACAGCTTGTGTTTAAATTGAGTGTAAGGTAATTTATGCTTCTAAAGTCATGGTCAGCATTTATTATTGTACTGTGCTGTAAACTTTTTCTGTGCCTAGTCACATTATTTTATAGCGTTTTTATTGCGTTATTAAATCCGGTGGCGCTGTGTGTTAGAGTAGTTTCCTGACTCCCTTGTCACATGGTCTGTGATTGAATCCCATAGAACTATGACTTTATTTTTTAACAAACATTTCTTTGAAAAAATGAAACGTTTCCCTTGGTCAGAGATTAAATAAAACCTCACTCGCACCAAACAAATTTATATTTCTAAATATCACAAAATACGTTCATTGTCTTCCAATCGAGTCGAGTTGACATTGGAAGCCTGCCACACCCGGACTGTTAAACCAACGCATTAGCACGTCAAAGCCCATCGAGGGTATTGAGCCAGTATTGCCTTTAGTATTCCCCCCTCTCCCCTCAATTCAATTCAATTCAAGGTGTTTTATTTGCATGACAGATGGGTACAAGCAGTGTTGGGTATGTATATTGTAACGCTTACGGCAGACAGGCACTGTGTAAGAGCCGGCGCACCAGAGCAGCGCACCGAGGGAGCGTCTGCATTTCTAACTTAGTTTTTAAAATTAGTCAAGCAATATGAAGCATCTCCTTTTACTTAGTGCCTGAGCATAAAAAGAATAGGAGCATACTGCAACGCGTGTGAAGTCCATAAACGATATTAATTTTGGAACTTAAACATACAGTATATGGCTGGTCTCGGTACTTTAAAGAAAACATACACACCAGTATTCCATTTCTCCTAAACATTTTAAGCATCGAAGTCTTTAACTAACGCGATACCGGAGTCAACAAGCATACTTTTAGAATTTGATTAAAAGGGAATATAATATGGAATCGCGTATCTCAAGAAATTAATAACGATATAATTATATTCATGTTGCAAAAGAACTGCAACGGACATAAAAACTCCCTTGCTTTTAACAGAGCGTTCCATAATTTCTAACTACGAAAATGCCAGGTGAAAGGATTTGTAAACATATTTTGTTAAAGCAAGTCAGAACCCATTCAGAGCCTACATTACATTTTAGCGTTTCATTCTGAGCAGAAGACCCTCACACCTGAAGAAGGGGGAGGTGTTTTTCGCTGGAAATCTCGCCTGCTTCTACTTTACAACCGGAGTGCTGGCTGTGACGAATTAAACCGGTATTACAGGTTACAATCACAGACCATGTGACATGGGAGTCAGGAAACTAACACAGCGCCACCAGATTTGATAACGCTATGAAAACGCTATAAAATAATGTGACTAGGCACAGAACAAGTTTACAGCACAGTACAAAAATGCTGACCATGACTTTAGAAGCATAAATTGCCTTACACTCAATTTAAACACAAGCTGTCTTTAGCCCTCTAAGGTGGTTCATACAGAAATGTAGAGATCCAGGCTCAGAACACACAGCTTCATTAGCGAATACATATGGAGGATAACTAGAGAAGACGTTTTACAGAGGATGGATTTTTAGAAACATCCCATCAGTGACATCACTGAAGTCAACTCCTAGGTACTGTAACTGTCGTGTGGATAGTTTCACAAGAATCAGACAAAGGTTTAAGCATCGCTTGTTCTAGATAAAACTGCAAAAAAAAACAACAACCCATAATGTACTTCTTTGCGGCTCTGTTTGCCCAAATCATATATTCACAACGTGAAATCTAGAAAATAATATTACGTAACCAAAATCCGCAATATGGAAACAGAACCTGTGTAATTGTTGATAGATGATGTACTCGTAACATTTTTTCAAGACGAACTACAACATTTAAAAAATGACTTGTATGTACTTGATATCTCTAATCAATCCACGGGTCCCAGCACGAAACGAAAGTAAAACGCATACCGTTTCGCGCTTCTTATTAGTTGCTCAAAAGTAATTTGACCGTATGAAATGCATAATATAAACCTAGAAACATATACGTGAGTAGTACTTAAGCACTGTAGTATCGGTGTTAAGACATACCTCTCAAATACTGTAAATCAAGTTAAAAATATCTCAAGATTCTGGTCATAATGAAACCATGTTTCGTGTATGTTTTCTTTAAAGTACCGAGACCAGCCATATACTGTATGTTTATGTTCCAAAATTAATATCGTTTATGGCCTTCACACGCGTTGCAGTATGCTCCTATTGTTTTTATGCTCAGCTACTAAGATTTCCCTTCAGTGGTAAAATTAGATATGAATATTCAATACTTAAACGGGCACAGTTAAGACATTAAATATACATATACATACTGTATACAGTACAGTTTGCATACGGTAATATGTTTATGTCCCTAAATCAATCTCTTTTATGAGCATGTGAAAGGCATGGTGAATCACTGTACTTTGCATGATTGGAAAAAAATGCGTGATTGCGAAATGCTGTGGCGTTACTTTTACAAAGACGGTCAATGAAAAAAAGAATGTGGACCAGGGCAATACTTTGAGTTTACAGCTTGTCCAAGGTCATTTATTATTAATACTATTATTAATATCTTCGTTAAAGACTTTGATGGCTACAGCTCAAACATGAGAGGTTGAGCTTTATTAGCTCCACCTTGCGGAAATTCCGGATACTATTATTTTGCTAGCGGTATTTACCGGTAACTCGCGGTATTTACCGGTAGCTTGCGGTAGACTGCGTACAGCGTACCGGAAAATAATGCGGTATCGCCCGCGCATTTTGAATGGCTGCATCTGTACTTTAAACTCACAATATGCAACAATCATTATGACACCTTGTGTGTTATAGAACTGACTATTGTAACATAACTTAGGTAAAGGGAATACTGAGTAGTCCGCAAAGATAAGGATGAGACAACCTTGTTTTGACCAAGATCATGAAACAGTGTTATTTTTTAGACTTAACTGTATGTCGACTTACAGCTGGACAAATTCTAAGTTCTGTAACTATCGCTCCACTGTGGCTCTAGCAAGGTTGGGGGCAGTTTGTTGGGTAGTCATCTCTCCACGTGAAGCTTAGGAGGTGAAAGACAGTGAAACAGCCTCTACAGCAGCTGCAATACATATAATTTAAGATTTTTTATATTCCAAGTGCTTCTCCAGGGAGTGTTTGTCACAACACATGTACTGTAAGCCCAGGAAATCCAAAACATCTCCTCAGTATGGTGACGGGATGAAGTGCTGTCCAGCAGATGAAACATTAAGCTAAGATCTAAAATATCTTTGACCTCTAAACATTCCTATGCAATATTTGGTGCTTACACTGATCCCCTAGCTAAATCCTAGGTCAGCCTACTTAAATTTCCACCATAGTTAAACTGGCTGAGGTAGAATGATTGTCACACAGGACCCAGGATCCTCTTCTGAAGTGCAGTGTGGCAGGTTTGTATGGTAGCCAAGTGTCGAGGATCTGCACACATTAACCCCCTTATTAACCTGAATTTGGCGATGACTGAACCAAACGTATTATTTTAACTCCTTTTAACCTGAACCTGGTCTGTCATTTGAAAGCCTAAAACCTTCTCGTTATATACGAGTAGTGGCAGTGGAATTTTCTCAACTCGGTTGTTACCTTACTGGCACAACACAACACAGTAACAACCAAGGCTGCTAGCCTTCTCCGGCTCTGCATAATCTCATAACCCAAAGTTTCCCCTTGAAAATAATAACCCAAAGTCTCCCCATAAGACTTACAACCAACAATCCCACTGCTAGACTGTCCGAACTAAGAGTCTTACCGCAAGACTCTACTAACCAACAGTCTCACCAATCCCCTAATAACCACTTGCGCAATGAGATATTGCATTTCCTCCCTGTTTCTGGAGTGTTTTGATGCCGCCCCCTGGCAATTTAATCCAGTTTTGACACTCAGTAGGCAGTTGCTATGTTACATGCTCCGGGCAAGATCTGTACTTCCGTAGTGGATAAAGTGTGTATATGTAAAGTACTTTGGGACAAATGTAAATAAAAAGTTTTATACTCATGCAAGAAATCACATTGTGAACTCTTGTATCAGTACAAAGTTCTTCAAGCTTTTCAGTATCGTGGAAATCATTCATCAATCATGGTGTTTTTTCATCTTGCAGGTGATCTTTAGAGAAACCGTAGTCGGCATCATTTGTCATTTTTGTCATTTTTGACATTTGTCAAAGTCCACACTCTCCGAAGCTAGCCAACACCTTTTTTCAGCCATTAATTCAGGCAGATTTATAGATTTCCTGTCGATTTATTGAAGATAACCTGCTCAAATATGTCACCATAAGTTATCAGTTACCCATTACACAACCCAACATGAAAGTTGTCCATGTGTTTCTTTGAGAACATGTTTCCCAGTGTGCAATGAACAAGGTCTTACAGTGGAGATTGTGACACATTTTTACATCATAAAGAAAAATGGCTGCTGCTCTAAGACTGTCAAATAACATCCCACCCTATATAAGATCTTGCAAGTCAGATATGAGATCTTGAGCACTTTTGAATCCTCTTAAACCTCATTTCATACTCCAGATTTAATTAACTGTGCATGCTCATCTATTTTAATTGTACAGTACCTTAATACCGTATAATACTTAATACTTACTGTATATCATAAAATTTGCTGTAGAATTTTTAAAAAATCACTGTGCCAAGTGAATACAATCTCAGCTTCCTTTGTTTCCTCCATGTACAGTACTTGTCATGATTGTAGTCCCTCCCCCTTAAGGGCACTCCGGCTCTTTCACTTCTGGCTTGATTTTGTGCATCTGCCTTCAATTCAGCCCGTCTTAAAAGCCAGACACTCACTCTGTTCCGGGCTCTGCATTGGTTCCTGTACCAGGCGAGTCCGGGACCTGTAGCGCCTGGTCCTGTTCCCCCCTTCCCCCCCCCCCCGACCCTCAACCGGATCCCGCTCCAGTTTTTAATCCCGTTTGTCTTCGTCTCTGATGGACCACCTGGCTCTGGACATTTGCCAAGTCATTTCCCTTTGGACTCCCTTTTGGACAGTTTGCCTTGGATTCACCCCCCCGAACACCAGCGCACCATGGACACGCCCCCTGTTTTCATTCCCGACTCCTGCATGCTTTTTTCCCCGTGTTTTTCTCACTCTACCCCGGATTGTGTCGTCTGCATAGGGTCCGGAAAGAACGCCTCCGTTACAGTACTCTCTATTCCAAGGAGTCATGTTTTCACACAAGTAAATGATCTCATAAACCAACAAAATATATGCACTATTATACTGTCCACTTAAGAGGATGATTTCATAAAAGCTGATGATTTAAATTCTCCATTTCAAAATCAGGACTAAGATTTATAGGTGTACCCATTCTTTCCACTTTGTATTCTTTGTATATTCAATAGAGTTGCACTGCTTTGGTTGGGCATATATAGAGTGGACACTCATACAAAGGCTTCAGTTGAGTAAATGAGAAGAGAATAAAGACCAAATACAGTTGCTATTGCACTCCCAGAAGTCTAAAATTGTACATTATATTGTTCTGAGCTCTGTAGCAAGAATAAGAAAATTGCAATTTATTTTATACTACATTTCCCTTCTTTTGTGAGCAATCAGAAATTATCCTGCTTTTCATTACCTGAAGCCCTGTTCAAGCATGACAAAGTTTAATGGGGATATTTATGTGGTACTACCACAGCCCTTCGAATCCTTACTGTTAAATTTAGAGGATAGTTTGATTCTGGATCTCAGTGCCCCATTTGATTTCTTGTTTCTGGCAATTTCCACACTGCATGAGACATTTCCTTACAAACGTATACCCAAGTGTGCAAAGAACAAGTTGGGTGTTCAAAATAATGGAATTTCATTTAGGCCTACATTAAGAAAAAAAAACCCTGCAGCTGCATTCTCATTCTCCTTAAACAGAATGAGGAGGTGATGGAAAAAAAAATTATCCAGGTGTGCAGGGAACAATGTCATACAATTTAGGTCTTGACACATTTTCAGATCATAAAGAAGTGAAAAATGGTAGAATGTAGTCACATTATTCACTGGCTTGTTCTCTAAAATTGCAGTTCACGATAGGACCCAGTTCAAACAAAGGTTAAAAAAAAACAAAGGACAGTTAAGAATTTGGTAAAGATGAAAAGTAGTAATAATTTCCAACTTTGTGTATTGAGAAAGCAGAAATAGAAGTTTACTTTGACAATTCTACATTTCACCATTGAGAAACAGGGAGAGCTTATTAATATGCACCTAATTCATAATGAATGCTTACTCTTAAAAACACTGAAAGTTGTTCATTACAAAAATACTACTATAACTCATAATAATAGATTGATTGTTGTATAGGTAAATGTCAATGCTTCTTAAATCCAGGCCCATTTTATTTTTACTACAAATTATGTAATTACGGATTAAACATCTAGAACTGAAATCATACTAGTTGTCTTACAGTTTTTACACATATCCATAGTATATTGAGATGGGCAAGTGTTTCCAGTTTTAAATTAAAATGCATATTATTTAAGAATATTAATATATTAATATTTTTATATTGCTAAATGATAAAAAAGCAGGATTTACAGTATTTACTCATTTAGAACTCATAATAATTCTAGACAAAGATGTTAGGTTTGGAGAACAGGACAGCTGAATATACTGTATCATTAAATTCATTGTTGGTTTATGTTTTGCATTGACAAAACTATCTTAAGTTTTTTTTGGTGGAGAACAATGAAAAATACTTAAGAGGGTTAAGAGGAGTTTCATTCTTTTGCCTTTCATTCTAAAAGTACTTCCAGTTATTGGCATTTGAATTAACCTCCACTTATAGTTTCTGTCATGTACAGTATGGGAATTAATAAAAATAGCTTCAGTCCTTCTATTCATTTCTGCCAATACAAACAAATGTTACATGGGAAAAGCAATTATTACAGGGGAAAGGCCAGTGAAAAGATTCAAACATTATATTACACTTGTGTGCTGGTGGCAGATTTATAAGACAAATCTGTTGACAGGTCTGCCTGACACTAATTCCTGTCAATAGTTCTGAGTTGTAACAATTAAATTCAAGAAATCTCTTGACAGGATGGAATTGCAGGATTTGGCATTTCATTCAGTATTCATTCAGCTGTGGTTTAGCATTTGTTTGGATTCTACTTATTACATGAGTGTCCTTCATGGATTAGCCTAGAAAACAACTGCACTAAACACGACTGTCAAATTTGAATGCATGTTGTGCAGAAAGAATGCAGAGGCCTGCTGCTTTTCTACTGTTTATAAAATGTTGTTTTTCTTCCATCCGTCTGTCCATTTTCTAACCACTTCATCCAGTTCAGGGGTCAAGGGGGAGCTGGAGCCTGTCCCAGCAGGAGCAAGGTGGGACACCATCACAGGCAGACACAGACACATAAACGCTCGCACCACAACTCATTTTTTCAGAAGCCAATTAACCTACCAATATGTCTTTGAATTACGGGAGGAAACTGGAGCACCGAGAGGAAACCTATGTGGATGAACTCTACACAGACCGCACTCCACCGTACCACTCAAGTGCCTTGTCATAATCTTTTTCATAAGTGATGATAAATGGTAACCCAGAAAGATATATTCACGTTCCATTTGACAAAACTTTTTACATTTGTTTTCCTTTCTATACTTCTCCACCCAATTTGAATTTCCGAGTCCCTGCGAATGCTTTTAACAGAAATGTCTGTGAGTCTTGTGGTGTCTGAGGGAGATTTTACACTGATCGGGGGAATTGTGCAGCTTTTCTCTTCTCTTTCAGCCACCTTGCATTTTCTTGTGGTTTTGAGAAATGAACATTTAAAAAAACTGCAGTTCATTTACAGTTTTTACCTGGGGAGGTGTGGTGACATGGCAGCACATTTTACTCACAGCTTCTGGGTACCGGGTTCGATTCAGAACTGGGGTGCTTTCTTCCTGGAGTTTGCGTGTTCCCATGTTTGTGTGAGTATTCTCCAGGTTTCCCTGGATTCCTACTGCCTTCCAAACATAAAGGCATGAGCTGCAAATGAAACTGAATAAGTTTCCCTAAACTGTTCCCTCTTTAGAACAAGGCTTTGACAATGGAAGCCTGTTTTTAATGAAATCAATGCAGTTGGAATCCAAAGACACTATGAGTTTGGTTGCAAAACAGACAGACTTAATTGTTTTGAGCTTTCAAGACTTTTTCCCTTGGTGATGCAGAGTTTTTGCTGTTAATTCACCAGGCAGTTTTAAGCCTTGATTCTGACTGTGGGAAGCAAACTAATTCCTTCACTCTAATAAGCTCTGAGCATCCATAGTTCCTCAAGAAGAGTTCCCATACATTTTTACTAATTGCAGATTTTCTGTTAGATGAATGGATATTACCTGGCCTGCCCTCTGTGTGGCAGATACAATCAATTACTCGCTGCCAGTTTTATTGGAAAAGTGTGCCTTTTCTTTGTTTGCCACTTAAGTATTAATTATTCTGTCTGGAAAGCTAGCAAAGCATGACATACAATAATTACAGAATGAGTGTACATTCATTAAAAATACCTTCAGAAGCAAATGTACGGTATACATTGACTAGCACAATAATTACTCTTTACTGTAGCTGTTGTATTCAGTATAAGGAAACAGTGTATTTCCAGTACTGAACCATGGATGCTTACATTTTCATTATTTTATTCCTTTTTCTAAATAATGACAATAGAAATTGGTCCATTGTGAGTTTATCCTTCTGTTTTTACTGTATTGTTTGTGTTTTTGTTCTGCCAAATATGTATTTTCCTTTTAAGAAATTTCTAGTAATACCGACAGAGACACAACCACAGGACCTGCATTAAACCTAAGATGATCCTAGCAATGCTGTTAGAATGCTTAGGTGGTACAACCTATTGATAGTGCTTGATACTTTAATTTGCAGTAGACTCTCTGAGACAATTAAATTCAAATGTTTAGAAAAAGCAGTCTGCTTTATCGCATTTAAAAGGGCATCCTTGGAACCTTTGAGGTTAACCAGTCTGCTGGCAGCATACTGCCTGTTACAAATGAAGCTGAGCTGAGCCAGGATAACTGCTGCTTTCACTGCTGCTGGTAGCTACTATGAGCAGCTGATAGGCAAGACATTGACTAAGCTAGACTACATAAACAGCATCAGAGTATTGAGTGATGGAGGTCGTTTTGGTCCGTGTGATTGAATTCAGAGTGAACAATGTGAGACTTTCTAATTCATTATGGCCTTAAGGGAGACAGGGAAAAAGCTCTACCTTCCAGGTTGAATAACCAGACATACTGTTTACGAGGCCTTTTGTCATAAACCAATCTTCTCCATTTTTCTTTTTGTTTAAAACATATTTGAACACGAGAAGAAGGCAGATGGTCCTCACGGCTTGTTTAATTTTTAGTAACTGCTTTATCTAAGGATCTCATCCAGGCTTTTCTTGGAAGAGGGTAGGGAAATGCCAGTTATTCTCAGTTTTACACAGACCTTTTCCTTAGTTTCCTTAGTTGTGTCCTCTGGTTTATGTGTCCTAAAGACATTTTTATTGTGGTCGTGAACAAAAACATGCTCTTTTTATTTGTCAATCTTTTAAAAAGACATTTCTGCCACTAAGGCAATGAGCTATACAGCTGATTTAGTAAAATCTTGTTTTTTTCCAAAATGTTTTTTTTTAAATAAAAAATACTGTATTTAACACGCTCTTTATATTTGTCTTTTATCAAAAAATGTTTGCAGTGTTATGATGTACTAAAATACTCCTATTAAAAGATAGTATTCATTTGATTGTTTATATTTTACACATACCGCAAGCAATTACATCAGAAATACCCACAAAATAGCTCAGTTGAATATTTCCTTCATTTGCATTATTTTCTTTTATCCATCACATTTTAAGTTACACTTCAGTATTTTAATATATTCCCTAAAAACCTCATTATGTTAATGGGATATTGTGCAGTGAAATTGCTTTGCATTGCTTTGCATTTGCATTTAATTGTCTCCTTCCTGAATTGTATAAATGCACCCTTTTGTCACATTTATGTAAGATGCATTTTGAAAATCACTTTAATTACTTGTTTTTTGTTTGCGAAGATGGTTCTTTGCTGCAACTGGAGGCTTTTTTCTGAATCTGTTTTTTTCTCTCTCTCTCTTTGGGTTCAGTATCCATGTCATTTGAACGTATTTGAAAACAATCATTTTCTTTAAAAGGCAAAACAAAAAAGTATGTTATATGTAATAATGTTACAAAGACATAATACAGTAATAATAAAACTATCGTTTTATTGAGAATATGCTAAATTGCACTCCTCTGTGATCTTCCATGTTGTTTCTGTTGCCAGTGGTCAAACTGCGATTTTAATATGCACTTGTGATCACCTCACATAATCTAGCTGCATAAGGGGGAGAAGAAGAGTGACTGAATCTTCTCAAGCAATATGTTCAATCTGCTTTTTGGTTTAATTAGTATGTTAAAGCCATTCATTGCCATTAAAGGCTGATTATACATGCTTGCTCTTAATGGAAACCTGCTTAAGCTCCAGGAAACCCTGGAGGGAAAGCATCTTCAGCTCTTAAAGGCCTGCTCCTGTTGAGAATGACCTCGAAATCTTCTACTCCATTTCATCAGCTCTCCAGGGTTCCAGCACTTTCGGACTTTTTCGCACAGCAGCTCAGAGTCTTTTTATCCGCACAGAATCCACAAAGTTAAATAAACCCGTAAAGCTTTCTGGAACGAGAATATTTTTCATTCTTGGGATTTTAGCAGAGAGGACATATTCATGAAGCAGCTAGGAATTGGAGCACATCGTCCTAGATGTCTCTCAAGCAGACATGGAATGCCTCTTGCTCTAATTCTCAAGATTAAGCTTTTAACTGACAATGAAATGAGTTTGGTTTTAGCAAAATATCCTGATTTTCTGAAACCATATGTGGGAAAGAATCAGAAAATGAAAATACTGGCTGTGGCTAATTCAGAATTCTCTGTAAGACTTTGTTGGTCCAATTAATGAAGCAACACTGCGCCATAACTGGAAAGCCACTATTATTTTGACTCTTTGAGTTTCAGAAAGTGTTCCAGCCACCTCAAATAGATCAGTCCCACAACAGTTGCACAGTGGCTTTTAATTGCCTGGTATTAAGCTTTTATCTCAAAAGATAGTCAGAAGTAGATCTTAGGTTCCAATTTGTTTAGCTATTTTGCCAGAGCCTGCTTTTTCCTGTGCGTTAGTAATTAAGACAGTCATTAGTGATTATCTTATGCCACTTTTGTGCCACTTCACATAGCCTGTTCCAGTCTCGTTACGGCCCAGAGCCTTCTTCTGTAAAATAAAAAACACATGAGCTGCATTTCTGTAAACAGTCAACCTCTCTCATTGGAAAGGAACAGGTAAAGGTTTATTCCATGCTGAAAATAAAAAAAGAGACGCAACATCTTGGTTGTGGATTCTTCTTTGGGTGACCGATTTGAACTTCTCTCATGACTGTCTATCCTTGACTACCATCAATTCTGTGTGCTGTATTCTAAACTAATGCTTAAGCCTAGGGTTGGCTGAAAGTTAATGTTGATTTCTTTTATACTTGTGCCATCCATTGGACTGCTGAGATAGAAATGTTTGGTTTAATGTTGCTCTTGGAGCAGAGGTCTATAGGGCACAAGAAGCTGAAAGAGTTCTTGGCATAAGTGATGGGGTCAACGTAGTCAGATGCTCACGGACAGCGCTCTGACACGATGGTTCTGGAGATAATAGCTTTTGTACAGTTGCCTTTCTCTTCGTTATCATAAATGCCATGCGCTGACATCTCTGGCAGGGACACGCCATTCATGGGACAGTGCCACAAATGTCAGGGGGTAATTCAAGTGAGATTCTGCCCTTTGCTGGTCTGGCACAGGCAGGGAATTACTGAGCACACACATCACCATCACTGCCTCTCGCTTACACATATACTGAGAGAAGCATACAGTATACATATAGAAAGAGGCAGTGATGGCAATAACAGTTCCCAGTAAACCATTTCCCCTTAAGTAAAAGCAGTTTAGTGGTGAAGTTTGAGCAGGGAACCAAACATTAAATGCTTCGTGCCCCTCTATGCTAATGTGACATTATCCTACACTGTCATGCAAGTCAGGGGTATTTTTAATGCTGCAGTATGATAAGAAAACCATTTGATCTGGTATTACATGAAACAGCCTCATGCATCACAAATTATATTTTAGGTTAGTATTTCCAGAACAATGATGCACTGAGAGGTTTTTATGAAATAATATGTACGCATGTAGCTAATTATCGCTTTAACTGAAGCTTAACACTTTTTCACACTCTTGACTTATGACTTAATGCGTTTTTTCATGCTGGCTTTGTTCCAAATTCCTCTGCAGCATAATTGGAGTCAGGTGATTTGTTCATAATGCCAGCCTATTTTCCACCACCTCTTCACAGTCATTAATACGAATAACAATTCACAAACGAAGAAATATAAAATAATGATACAGATTGAGATTGAGCCTATGAGAGGCTTTAAAAACAGTAATTAAACTCAATTCTGTATTCTTTCTGTAACAATGCTAGAAAACTGTTCAGGCAAATAGTCGACTAATTTAATTTCCAATGAATATTTTTCTGTTTGTTTCCCAGGCAGAAACAGGATTGAATGACACACTATACCAGTTTAATGTTAAGCGAGAAACAAAGATGTCTGTCTTTAGTGTTCTGAAACACATATACATGTTTTTGATATACCAGCTTAAAAAAGAAAAAAACTACATACTTTAGGTGTGAAGGAATAAGAACACTTAATACAACAAGTAATATTATCATAAATACATGATTGAATGATTGTATTGGATTAAGCGGTTAGAAAATGGATGGATGGATTTTAAAATTCTATAGTTTTAAAAACCGAATTCCCTGCTTTGGGTGAACAAAATTAGTTTTATAATGTGTAGGTACGGTATTTGTCATTTACTGTATATTAGACCTTGCAAGGGTTATACTGTATGCCTGAGATGCAGTGGATTTATCTGACCCTTAACCTGACAACTGTTCCCTCTAAGTCAGTGAAAGGATGTGCAAACACTGGCAAACAACCCTAGATTAACATAACCTTGCTACCCTTATGTGTGTTAGATAATATATAAAACTGTGATTGTGATGCAGAACAATACTGCTTCTAAAGTGCACTATTTTATTGCGACTTCCAGTCCAGCAGTAAGCAAAGTCCAATACGATAAAATAAACTATAGATTTATGATGCATTCTTCCTCAGGGAGCCTTGACCATTTCAAAATAACTCCCTCTTCACCCGAAAAGAGCATGCAGGGCAGTCCATGTAATTTCTAAATCTGTAAATTGGTGATAAGAAAATGTCATTCATTCCAAAAGGGTGTGGATGTGAGTTGAATTATTTTAACTTTTTGAAACCACTTTTTTAAAGTGGTTACAGGTAATTTACTGCAAAATGGCCAACTCATGATACTAATTTTTTTCATTAACCTTTGCCTCATCCATTTAAAGACCAGATATGTTCGGTGTAAAATTTTGGAGTAATGTGTATCTGTCTTATAAGTTGTTATAAGCAAAAATATTTTTGGGGAAATGTTCGTTTCAATGAGCAATAGCCTGTTGTGTCTTTCTCCTTTTGCCTGTTTGCCAGGACACAGATTTTATGACCTTCAACATCTCCATGCACCGGTCCTGGTGGCGGGAACACGGGCCGGGCTGTGTGAGAAGAGAAGTCCAGCCCCCACCCAGCCAGGCCCCTGCTGACCACTCCTACATCTCTGTGACTGGGTGCATCATGCCATTCCAGTACCTGGAGGCCCTCCACAGCTCTTTCCAACTGCTGCTGTCTGTGAGTTAACATGTACTATTTGTATGTTTTGTAAGTTTCACTGTGTTTAATACATGCTTAAATGCAAGACAAATGTCTGAGAATGCTTATTAAGAATGCTTATTAAGTTAATGTGCCACCTCAATTCAGTTCAACCAGCAGTGGATGTGCACACAGCCGTCTTTATACAACTGCTTGTCCCCTTACAATCGCCTCACGTTTGTCTCAGACCTTGTCTGAAAGTGTGAATAACAAACCAGGGACTGCACAGGTGGAAAGGAAGACCGAAGACTCTTTTTCTTCTATGTTGTATTTAGAACAAACATTTTAATTGAAAATGTGATGAATAGTTTCTCAGGTCAGTGCAGGTGAAGTGTACAGACCTGATTGAGAACAGCTGAGATTCAGGGTGTGTCAGCAATCTTAATGCCCCAACAGTGTGCTGTGCGCCCTCTGGTGGATGCTGGCAGTGTTACTGCCCTTTGTCATTTGGCCCATCATGCTGTGTGGGTGGACCTTTTCATTATACAGTATGTGTTAGAAGAAAGAATACCTCTACCATAATGCCTTGTAATTTACCCTTTTCATTTCAAACCTATCTTTGAATATGTCTTTGAGACTTTTACCTCATTTGAACCAAGCCTATGAAAATCACTAGAGAAATAATATAATTTTGATTCATATCCCCAGAGTTTCCAGTGTTCAATGTCAACCTTTCCTTTGTAGACACGTGGTTAGTTTTTGTAACTTCCATGGTGTTAGATCCCTTTTCATCTGGTGTATGCTTTTTCAGTCTTTTTTCTTTTCTGTCTTCTGTACTCTACAGAAGGCTACCCAACTTGCAGCTATTCCAGCCATTTCCAGTGAAGGACTATTAGCTCTTTAATTGTTATGTTGATCCCACTAATTATTAATTGAATAATTAAGGGGCCTGTTCACTGCAAAACTGTTAAGCAGCCCTGCAGTCTGGAGAGAAGCCAATTACATACAGTATGTCTTCAGCTTGAATTGTATAATCTTAGATGATAGCATAATACGTAGATGTTTACATGGGTTTCGCGTTGTAAGAACAGAATCTTTTTGATTTTGTTCAAACTTCAAACTATGAAACCTCATGATTTTTTTCATTTATGTTTTAAGGTGCCATTATAATACAACAATTTTAAATATCATACTGTGTAGCAGATTTGTTAGTATGTGAACTATAGTTGTTCGGCTTCAATTTAGAAATGCTAAGGGCAGCATACAGAAGGAAGTAATGCCAGTCCATAGAGTTCTGTCACAGGGCACTGCTTTCCTCAAGGGGTCACAGGTTCTCCCAGTCCCCAACAAAAAGGATGCCAATTTATCTACAATACACCAAGAACAGCAGGACATATAAATGGCAAAAACTTTCGGTTAGGCACAAGAGCTTCTTCCTCTTCCAAGTCTTGACTGGAAACGTGGATCTGCCTTTTTGTTTTGAAAGCTCCACCCCTCTTAACTCCTAAAAGCTTCTTAAAGGTTAAAGGTATGCCGCTCCTTTTATAAACATCTATTCAGACAACAATAACAGTATACAGAAGTCTCCACTCTGGTGCTGCTACGGATTTGTATTTTGTATTTTCTTAAGAAGACGAATTCTGTGCAGATATTGTAATTTATGGGAAAATGGCGGAACACCTGTGTTTTTAAACATATGGGCAGACCAGCTATCCTCCTATTCACAAGGGGGCGCTGTGGAATCAGGCCGGTGGCTGTTTGGTTACTGTTCACTGGGCTTTAGCTTTTGGCCTATGAATGCAGGCGAGTAAGATTAGTTACTACTAACAAACATATATAATTGTACATATTTACAACTACTTACAAGTCTATTTTTTTTTCTTTTTCTGCCCTCCTGCCGCTATGGACACAAATCCTCTAACAGGTAAGTGTACAGTTTCTTTACAACCCTACAGCAAACACTGTAGGCTGTGGGATAGCGCCCCCACACCACTGTGTTTTTTTTTCCATTTACTTTTCTTGTATTGGTCCTCACCTCTGTAATATGAATGCGTTGTAGTGCACGGATATTTTTTGTTGTATTGTGGATTTTTTTATATCTCTGTGTTTATATTGTAACGCTTACGGCCGACAGGTACTGTGTAAGAGCCGGCGTACCAGAGCAGGTGACGTCACCGCCCTTCCCTGTGATAGCAGGACTACAGCTACTGGGCTGTAGAGAGATCTCTCTTTAGCTCACGGGGCTGGGTCGCTGCAGAGAGACGCGGAAGTCGCGGGTTCGAGCCCCGGACAGTGTGGGGCCGACCTGAAGCGGCAAGGGCGCCCGCCTGAGCCCCCGTTGCGTTACATTGGTGTCAGAAGCGGGGTGGGATAGCCCTTCGCCGGGGACGGCGATTTAAGCGGGGGAGAGTGTAACGCTTACGGCCGACAGGTACTGTGTAAGAGCCGGCGTACCAGAGCAGGTGACGTCACCGCCCTTCCCTGTGATAGCAGGACTACAGCTACTGGGCTGTAGAGAGATCTCTCTTTAGCTCACGGGGCTGGGTCGCTGCAGAGAGACGCGGAAGTCCCGGGTTCGAGCCCCGGACAGTGTGGGGCCGACCTGATGCGGCAAGGGCGCCCGCCTGAGCCCCCGTTGCGTTACAATATTATTTATTTAATATAGCTAGCTTATTTGATTGTGTTAGGGTTGTGTTGTGCTGAATTCAAGTAAGCGGGTAATAAGAGCATAATTAGAGAAACAAGGAATAGGTTTATTCCATGCTGGAAAAAAAAGAAGAAAGAAAACACAACTTTTCGGCCGTGGAGCCTTCTTCAGCTGTGAGGCTCACACCTGAAGAAGGCTCCATGGCCGAAACGTTGTGTTTTCTTTCTTCTTTTTTTCCAGCATGGAAGAAACCTATTACTTGTTCCTTTGCAGCCTACGCATGCTGACGCAGCTGCCCACCTGAACTATAATTAGAGAAATTCGATTATACTAATTATATAGTTATCCAGCCATGTGGCTGAAGCAGACAGGTGAAATTGCCTCCTCTCATTTGTAAGCGTTGTTGCCTTTCTTCGTTTTGTATATATGAACAGCGTGCAGTGACCGTGTAGCCGCTTTCTTTTTGAGAGAAGTTGGCTTCACAAGCAGTTGAAGGTAGAAGAGTCCCAGAGAAGAATTCTTAAAAATGAAATTGCTAAAACTCCTCTACCAAACTAACTGAATGGAGAATCAACTCTAATGTTCTTAAAAACTCTCAGCCTTCCTCGAGCTGCGGGACAGTTAATTTGTTATACGGGAAATGATGGTCCATTGACGGGGCTATGCATAAAAAGTTACATCTTATTTCTGTAGATCTAGGGGGAAAAAGCTTTTTTATATCATATAAAAGTATTCCTATAAAGATGTGTTGTAGTTTACCGAATCTTTGTACTGGTGTTTACTCTATTAGCAGTCTTGGTGTAGCCCATGGGATTTAAACAATACATTCACTGATCTATTAAAACTAAAATAAACTGTTGGGAACGAATGGAAAATAGAAGTTGCAGTAGGGTGATAAATGTGTGATCTTAGTGGAAATCTTGAAAATGACTTGATTGAGTGCAGGTCTTAGACTTGGTATGTTTCATCTTGGCAAGAATGCAGGGGCTTCTAGTGAGGTTGGTAATTATAGCTTGCTTCCTCTGTCAGATTCTTATCACATTGTTTTTTTATGCATCCTAATTTTGTTTCAGAAAGTATGGCAGGACTGCTGATATTTTTGAATACTTATTTTGTCAAAGCAAAAACGAAAGTGTGCTGCAACTGGCAAATATGGAGAACTGATTATTATTTTGAGTGCTTAACTGAGACAACGATGGTTTAAAATTCAGGAACTATTTTTCTGTGGCTTTAATGATCATCAGTATTAACTACAAGCCCGCAAATCTTCCCTTGTCCGAAAGACTAATAGTAATGGCTTGAATACAAATCTCGGCTTATGTAGTTTTTCACTTTCATTTATTATATCTGTGGTCCTAGCCAAACCCTACAACTCTCCTTGTGTTTATTCTTACCTAAACTTTCGAATCATTCTTTTTGTTTGAGTTTCCTCAGGAATTCCATTTAAGAATAAATAATATAAGCCACAGACTACATTAAGATTAAGAGCAACGTATCAAACAGAAACAGTGCCTTGTGTTGCCACTCAATGCATGTGGCTGTGCTGTTTAACATCTTCGTAAAGTCGTGCATGGTCATACTCAGTACAGCACATGAAGGCAGTGAATAGACCATATGCTCAGCCCCGTGGGACTCCAGGAAGTGCTGTGCGCATTCCATGCAGGTAGTTATTACTGCCAGGAGCAACAGAATATATGTTTCTCAACAGAATGACTAAAACCTGACAGGAGCAGGACCACTTAGAGAAATAAAATCCTCCTAGCCATCGTTCATTTTTATTTGTAAATTGGGGAAAATCAGACATTCAAACCGAAAAGCAGTAATAAATGTTAGTTATTCCCAGTCTTGACATTACACATTTCTGAGTCATTGCGTGCATTTGAATAAAAGCCACAAGTTTCAAACATGTATTCATGATCAGCTACAGGTAGCACTCATGGCTTCCAGTATTGTCTGTCTTGTAAATTGCTGGTATTTAAGTCAATAGGTTGGTTCATCTAAAAATATTACAATGGTGACGATGAAGGTTGTTTGCGCAGATTGGGTTGGACAGTATGTTGTAAGAGATCATTATATGACATTCTTCCTGTTTGAACTTCCAGCTCTGCCGTTAGTCTGTTTGATTACAGGGAATATCTGAATGTTTTCTGTGGGGAGAAAAATGATTACATCAACATGAAGTATACTCTATTAAAAAGTGTTTAAATAACTGTGAAATAGTTATAATAACCATCCAATATAAAACCCCATCCCAGCAGGACTGACTGCACCAGGCTGCTCTTAACTTGGAAGAGACGCCAGTCATTGCAAGGGGAGAACGCGGCAGTGAGAGACCATTCTGAATTCTAACCAGCATGGCTTGAGGTGGATAAACAAAGCTCCCACAGACACAGAAAGAACAGGCAGGCTCCACACAGCGTATACAAGCCCCGAATCAAACCCAGCACCCAGCAGCTGTGAGATGAAATATAACACACCTCTCTGCCATTTTAGTGCACGAAAGTTATTAATAAATATTTAGCAGACACTTTAATCCAAGAAATTCCAAAAATAAATCGCAGTTTGCATCCAGTCGACTTGATTTAGGTTGTATAGTATTGTAGTTTCACTCTACTTGCACTGACTATAAATTGTATGCTATCAGGGGTTGTATGCCAAATAAATGATCTTTTTCATCATTTGGAGTACTAAGAATACTTACTACTCCAGTGTTTCACATTATCTGGGGTTGACTATTCTGCTCATATGGTTTAAGATAATGTTCCTTCCCCAGCTGACAATATTGACTTACTTACTTTTTGGACTCTTAGAGGAGAGATTGGAGCCTCTGCATTTGCCTACATGAGCCAAGCGTTTCCTTTTCATGGCATCCGCTATTCAGCAACTGGACAGTAGGTAGATCAATAAACTACCATTAAGCAAGAAATGTAATGAATTTGGAGTTTAGTAAAATACATTTTTGCTTTTCTTTTGTCTACACAATGCAGGAAGAAAGGGTTTTAGGTTCTATTTATTTCCAAACCTTGTTTCCTGGGAATCTGGGAAGGACAGAGGGACGAACAGGGTCATGCTGTCGCGATGGGACACAATATAGCCAACTATCACATCATTTTTGAATGGTTTGCTCAAAGTACGAAATTACTTTGTGGTCACGCACGTTATGTATTGCTGTTGAGGGACACCCAGCTTTAAAATCAATTTATTAACGAGACTCGCAGGCGGACGGGTGATAGAATAGAATGAAATCACCCAGACAAATACGTATCTATCAGAAAAGAGTTAATGGTTCAAAACACACTGCTCCAAACAGGTTAATGCATTTTTAAAGGACTGCCGTTTAAGGTATTTGTAACTGGGTCCCTGCTGTCAAAGCGATGTGATTAGACCAATCTGCACCAGTTGGCTGCAGTGTAGGGGTGGCTCAGAGGGGCTGGTAAGGGTTGGGAAAGCAGACATGCAGGGCGTTGCTGCAGCTGTCTTGGATGACTTGGCAGTTACACAGTCCATGGAGAGACTGAGGAGGTTACAAGAAAGGAGAGTCCTTCGGAAACACAAAACTCTGATGAAAAAAGTCAAATGACACTCTTAAGAATTTGAAATGGAGCAACAATATCATATTCTGTTTAAGAAATGAGCGTTTCTTACTTTAGAAACCCATTAAATCAATTAAATAATGATCAGCAAACTTTTTTTATTGTCAGAGTGACTGGATGCAATTTAAGGAATTTCATTGGCATCTTAAAATACTCTCCTCAGCATTCCTCCTCTTCATAAATTATTGGTGCATTGCTAATTTCAAAGAATCGGCGAGCCATTAATTATTCAATGTGAAAATGAAAGATGACGTTCAGGGAGCCTGAATATTAATCCATCAAAGGAAAGCCATATTTAATTAAAAATCAGCTGTGGTTCAACAGCCGGTACAATAAGCACATACAGGAGCCTGTAAATAATTAATCAAAGCAAGGCGGGTGACTAGCCTTTTCTGCTGAGAGATGGAGCGAAGGGAAAAACCAATAGCTCACTCTAGGTGCATCTGTATACAAAGAAATAAGCAATGCATAAATAAACAGATTGTGTGGTTTTACTCTTTGCTCAAGGCCTTGTACAGAACTTATATAGTGGTGGTTATGTGCTATATTTAGTATGGATCATGGGAATTAAAAATAAACTCTCACCATTTTACAATCCTGAAAAGTGTAACCATTTAAATATGCTTCTAATTCTGCTTTGCATACACAGTATAGTTAAATTTAGTAGCTGCTCTTGAACCCTAACAAGGGCTACAACAGTTGTCCTTGGCTGTTAACTTTGAGTTTATACATGCGCAGAGAGAATACGAAATCTATTCAGGCAATTCTGTTTAGCATTGTGAAAGGGTAATACCGAATTAATATTCATCCATATAATTCATAGGGACTCTTTTTTTAAAACGCATCCTAAACCTGAAATGTGTTCCTTTTAAGATGCTTCACAGTTCAGCCTGAAATTTTAAAAACAGAGTCATGTGTTATTTTGTAATATTATGTGTATTCTACATTTTGAGGAAGAAGGTGCAAAATGTAATTTGTTATAGACATAAAAAATACAGAGGTTAAAAAGTGTTTGAATTGGGGAAAAGCCATTTACATTTTTTTAGTTTGTTTTAAAAGTTCAATATTATCCTGTTGGAATCGATGGAAACGATCCGTGTTCTGCATAATTATTAGTTACATGGTTAGTTATTTACATTAGTTCATTTCTCAGTGATGTGTTCCTTGAAATCTACAGGTGATAGATCTACTGTATGCCTTCTTTTATTAATGCACTGAGAATGTCTAGAATCAGAAGGTACTGTATTCTAGACTTTTGTTGGACATAATTCAGATAATGAACCAATGACTTGCAGGAGAATAAGATCAATAACACGAGTCTGCTGAAATTTGTTATCCTTTGGAACTTAAATGACACATCTATGTTGGGGGAAGTTTCATGTTATACATGAAATCAAACAATAATGTACACTCAAGTACAGAGAATGTGACCTTTTCCAAGATGATGACAGGAAGTGAGAAAGTGAAAAGGTTATGGTAGACCTCAGCAGAGGTCATGTGACGAGGCTGGACACCAGCCCTTTGTCTTACCTTTTTTAAGCTTTAATTTTGTTTCTATCCGTTTCATGTTACTGATCCCTTCACCATCTACTGGACACCTGTAAATATTCAGTTACAGATGAGAGTAGGAGATACAAGTAAAACATGTGTTGGTTATGTGTGAATGATGTAATGGCACTAAAGAAATGAAGGACAGCCTTGTTTAAAGGCTGGATAGGAAATTACCTTTTGCTAATAAAGACCATATTAGATTGGGGAGGGGCAGCACATTTGTGCTGTGTTTAGCTTTGCTGCCTTATAGCACTGGTGCCCTGGTCACAGTTCCGGACCTGGGCTACTATCTTTGCAGGGTTTGTATGTTCTCCCCATGTTGATGTAGGGGTGTTACCCCGGCGTCCTGACCAAATTTCCCATTGGCCCTTACCAATCCTGGCCTCCTAACAATCCCCATATATGAATTGGCTTTATTACTCTGTTCTCCTCCCCACTGAGAGCTGGTGTGTGATGAGAGTACTGACGCACAATGGCTGCCGTCGCATCATCCAGGTGGGTCTGCACATTGGTGGTGGAGAGGAGTCCCCATTACTGTAAAGCGCTTTGAGTGGAGTGTCCAGAAAAGCGCTATAGAAGTGTAAGCAATTAATAATAATAATATTGATGTGGGGTTCTTCTAGGTGCCCTGGTTTCCTCCCACAGTCCAAAGATATGGCGGTAGGTTAGTTGGCCTCTAGGCAGATTGGTCCTGGTGTGTGTGTGTGTTGTGTCTGTGTGTGCCCTGCAGAAGACCCATTTCCCTTGAGTATCAGCTTGTGAGCTACAAAAGAGCAAGTAGAGGTCAGTTCCACACTGTAAAAAGGGAATAGTAAAAAGAGAGGAAGAATCAACACAATATTCCATCTGTTTAGTCTTCTTCCATTTTGTTGACACTCAAGAATTGTGTTTCTGTAATAAAGTATGGCATGTATAGTTACAAGTATGTCCTATTTTTAAGTTTTACCAAATATTCAATCATAATGAAGAATGCGTCATGTTATAAGGATTAACATTTTAAGTGCACAAGAACATAATCCATAATTTCCTTTTTCTGCCCGGTTGACTGAGAGAGGAAAGAGAAGATGTATAAATGGAATTTAGACAACTGAAAATAATCTAAAATCCCACTAAATAAACAACTACAGTGGGTGTTGATGGTTGTGCAGTGGCTAAGTCTTTCTTTCTGACTTGTGCTGTTGTGATTAGTTAGATTTTTCTAGGTCAAAAAAGCCTTTGAAGATGCATAAAAGTTTACTTCTTCAAACACAGCAGACTCCTTTCTCAGTTTATGTGGAAGAGGTTCTGAGCTTACTTAAGGCAAGTTTTGCGACATCAGAAGGATGTGATTATAGAACGAGGCAATGGGTATAATTCATCAAAGCTTTTAACCTGCTTTAAGGGTGTTCATGTCAACTTTAATGTAGTTGTAGTTTTGTTTATTTTAGATAGATAGATACTTTATTGATCCCGTGAGGGAAATTGCAGAAATTTTAGACATTATAAGTAAAATATTTACTATAACCGAATTCTGACCAATAGTGATTTCATTATCTACATAATTTATGGTGATTCTGGGTCACCCTCAACCACGTTTGGAACCAAATTTGTTTTAAACGATTTTAAAAGCAAGCAGACACAGCACTAGTACAGCTTTTGTTATTTCATTTCTGACGTCTTCTTTTTGTTTTAACTGCTGGTGTTCATACCACAGCATTTAACTGGATTAAATGCACGTGGATTGTGTGGAAATCTGTTTAGGGATTACTGCTACCTCCCTTCACTGGTTTCACCCCTGTTTGCAACCAGTTTGCACTTCAAGGTTGTTTTAGAGTTGATGATGTTCCAGTTACTCGGGATGTTCTGTGCTGGGTCCTTTACTATTTAATATTGACATGTTGCCCCTTGGTTATATTATTTGCCATCATGAATTTGTGTTTTACTGGTGTAGTGATGACCCTGTGTGACTCAGTTTCATTGGCAGACTACAATAACAATTACAGCCCAGAGATTTGGTAGACCCATGTAAAAAAACGTTTAATGGAAGACCATTAAAATAAGCAATGCAGAAGCTGACTACCTATCAAAGGAGCTCACATTTGCAATTACAGAGCTAACATGCTTACAATGTCAGAATTGCAATTACAATTACCTGAAATTGCGTCACCCAGTGCAGATTTGTTAAGCATACCTGTATGCAGTATGTTGTTCATAAATTAGTGTTTCCTTGAGGTGACTGTTAGAAGGCATTTTAGTGGACAAAATGCTAGCAATTTTTTTCCTGTGCAAAGGAACAAGTAAATGTTTATTCCATGCTGAAAGGAAAAGAGACCCAACATTTCGGCTGTGGAGCCTTCCTCAGGTGTGATACCTGAAGAAGGCTCCACAGCCGAAACAAGGTTTTTTTTTCCTTTTCAGCATGGAATAAACCTTTACTTATTCCTTTGCAGCCTACACGTGCTGACACAGCTAACTACTGTACTTGAAATTTTTACTAGTTGTTTTACTGTATATCTAGTTGTGTGAGAAGACTAAAGACCTTTGATGCAAGGTTCAATGTAATGCTATTCATGCAAATGTAATAAATGTTTTAATTGTCATGAAAGAGTAATGTGACGAATATGAATAACATAATAATACATTATAAATGTCAAGGTCCTCTTGGTGGCAGATACAATGCTTGCTGATAGATGTAACCATGGTTTCCGGAAGATGCATCTCTTAATAGGTTTTTCTAATTCTGTGCTAATACTTTGAACATTGCAGCTAACATGAAAACTTGACCTGTATTTTGTTTTTACTTTTTAATAATTTATATTTGCAGCCTGCAGGTTGTTTTAGTATTCTTTGGTTTCCTTTGATGAGCAAATAGTCTTTTCATGTCTTCGAGCAGAATGTAGAACTGTGATGATTGATATTTTGGTAGGGGGTGTTATACAGCTTTGTTATGGATGAAGTCTTCTGCTGCTAGAAGTGAGGATCTTCATGCTGCTGAAATTGTTTGATGTGTTTGGATATGCTGGGGGAATCGCTCAAGGGCTACAGTGCCTTGCAAACGTATTCACCCCTCTTGGACTTTTTCACATTTTATTGTGTTACAGCATGGAACCATGATGTATTTAACTGAGAATTTTTGCCATTCATCAACACAGAGTACTCTATAATGTCAAAGTGGGGAACAAAAATCCAGACATTTTACTAACTTAATTAAAAATAAAAAACAGAAAATAATTGAATGCATAAGTATACACATTCCTTGCTTTGACAGACTTAAATTACCTCTGAAGTAACCACCTTTCTTCTCCAAGTCACATAATTACCTGTGTGCAGCTGAGGTATTTCACATGATTTCAGAATAAGTATACACAGTGAAGTCCATCATTAAAAAGGTGAGAAAAAACAACTGTGAATCTGCCCAGAACTGTCCATCCTCCAAAAGGGAGGGCAAGAAGAGCTGTAGTAAGGGAGGCCACCAAGAGCCTCCCACTGTGTCTGGGAGCGTCCCACTTAGTGATTTTCCAAGGAAGCACACGGAACATTTCAAGCAGATCCGAGACAAGGTTCTTGAAAAATGCCAATCAGGGCAAGGATATAAGAAAATTTCCAAGGCATTGAATATACCTTGAAGCACAGTGAAGTCCATCATTAAAAAAGGTGAGAAAATATGGAACAACTGTGAATCTGCCCAGAACTGTCCGTCCTCCAAAACTGAGTGTCCAAGCAAGAAGAGCCATAGTAAGGGAGGCAACCAAGAGGCCTACTGCAACTCTAAAGGAGTTACAGTCCTCCAGGACAGAGATGGGAGAAACTGTGCATGAGACAACAATAGCACGCACACTCCATAAATCTGGCTTGTACGGAAGGGTGGCAAAAAGAAAGCCTTTGTTGGAAAAAACTCATATCGCATCTCGGCTGGAGTTTGCCCAAAGGCATGTGAGAGACTCAACAATTTGGAGGAAGATTCCATGGTCTGATGAGACCAAAAATGAACTTTGTTTGGCGCAAACCTAGCACAGCACATCACATTGAGAGCATTATCCCTTTTCTTTTCAAGAAACGCCCAGGGATTTTTAATGAACAGGAGAGTCAGGACCTCAGTTTTATGTCTCATCTGAGGAACAGTGCCTTTTTACAGTATAGTGTCCCGTTGCTGTACTGGGGCATTAGGACCCACACAGACCATGGGGTAAGCGCCCCCTGCTGGCCCCACTAGCACCTCTTCCAGAAGCAACCTTAGCTTTCCCTGGAGGTATTTCCCATCCAGGTACTGACCAGGCTCACGCCTGCTGAGCTTCACTGGGCTGCCTGTTGTGAGTTGCAGGGTGATATTGATCCAGTCAGTGCATCTGTATAATTGTGTAATATAATTCTTCATGTAAAATTAAATTGTCGTCTTTAAAATTATTGTTAGCAAAAAGCATTTTATGTTTCTTAAATCTATAATTATTTTGTGAGGAATAATGACTTGCAGGGATGGTGTCATCTTTATTTGAAATAAATCCTAAAATCCAGAGAAGAAAATTCTATATTTCCTTCAGACTGCAGATGGGGAAAAATAAGCAATGAATTGTTGATGTTAATATTCTTTATATCTATTAGTGAGCATTCTTTATTGGTAAAGGATGTCTTTGAGACTATTGGCGGAGTCCCAGTTGTAATATTTCAGTAGACAAACCAATAGGCGCCTTACTGGTCAGTCATTGTTTTGTGATCCTCGTTCAAATGTGGATGGAGATTGCAAAATGAATGTATCCAGATTTAGAACTGAGATGGAAACTCTTACCTGATTCCTCTCCTACACTTGAAAGCACTGGCTATTATTTAAGTTAAAAAGAACAAGAAACCCATAAAACCCCAGCTGTAATTAGTATGAATGATTTGCATATCTTTTTTTTGTTTTTATTTTTATTGAGTTATTTATGTTTTTAATATAAAGGAGACAAGTAGTTATGTTTTAATTGCTTCCATGCTATTTAAAATCCTGTGCTCTCTAAAGGGCAGTCAACACATTAGCAAAAACAGAACTACATTGTGTGGGGCCGAAGGGTGCTGTGGAATGTGTCTAGGAAGACAAATATCGCTAAAATGGTCTTAACACTGGAACATACTAAACCCAAAAAAATAAATTTGATTGGAGTCAGACATTTGGGAGAGGGGCAGCCCTTTTTGACTGTGTTTATAAAAATAAATGTAAATAGTAAATGTTTTATTCAGTAACTGCCAACCTTAGGGAAAAACAGAAATCAAAGAATTGCTTAGAATAAAGAAAGGAGCCTGCAGAACTTTTCTCTCTTTGAGGTAAGACTTTGTTCTTACTCAAGCGATCTGAGGTGCAAAGATGATTCCCAAGACAGTTGAGATTAGACCCAAATAAAAGCAACACTTTTCCCCCAGAATTTCAGGTCTATACAATAATATCTGAAGTAAAAAAAAAGGTTAAAAAAAACTGAAGTTGGTCTGGTTGTTGATATACAATATTTACCACCAGAGTACCGAAGAGCGTTGAACTGTAAGCCATTTTGCTTGGTTTCGGCGCGTTGTTGCGATCGATTGATGAAAAAAATTTACATATCCATTTTTAGTTACCCAGAATGAACAAGAGATCGCAGTCCAATTTTTTGCGTTCAGGAAGGAGGTGCCCCTGTGTGCTGAGCAGCGTGGGAATCGTCAGGCTGGACGGCAGTCCGCAGAGGATGAGCGGTGCGCAAGGAGATGTTGAGGAATGACGGAAGCGCTCTCGATTGAAAAGGGAAGCAAGAAGAGTTTTAGAGGAAGCAAGCATGGTGTTTATCCGGACATTGTTTGCATTTGATCTTTTTTAAACGCCTCTCTATTTTCCTTTATTTTTTTAAACCGCGAGAACTTTTCTTTCATTTCAGTCGTTTCTATTCTGAAAGGTACCTTGTGCTTTGGGAAGTTTTTTTTTTTCTCCAGTTTCCACAGTCCAAATTTCCGGGTGCAGCTTATACCTGGTAGCAATTCAAGTTTACGCGGCCCTGACACCTCTGACAGAGTGTTATTTTTTTTTTACTGTGGCCTGCAGAATCCTCGCCATATCATGGCTGACGACACTATTTACTTATTTTCAGAAGTTCTTATTGTCACAGTTGTTTCACAAATAAAAAGAAACCGTTTGACTGCTGTAGAATGTTTCTGATGACAGAAGGAACAGAAATCGGCAGTGGTAGACAGTGATTGTGCCCAAGCTGACTGAAAATTACGATGTCCTCTCTGCGCCTGGGCTGTTTGGGACTACTTAATGGCAAAATTGTGAACTGCGGATTTGGATTAGACTGAACCGCAATGTATAAATTACCTGTAACGGCAACGTGGCACTACTGATAATCCCTCAGATGCCAACCTGAGGTTCTCCGTGTTCCATTTTCAGACTCTCCTGACAACATGTAATGTGAAGCCGTATCGGTCGGTTATATTAAATCGCCACAGCGTGGAGGCCTGAAGTGACCCCTGTGGTTCGGATTTTGGCGTGGGCCACTCTTGTCTGGCTCCCCGCCCACGCATGCGCTCTCCCCGGAGCACAGCAGCCTGTCGGCTTGCGTCCCTTTCCTGCCCAGTGAGGGTTAATCGCAGCGTTTTGTTACCTGTGGCAGAATTGAATTTCCTATTGAAAATCTGCTTGTTTTGATTGGTGTCCATTTCATTTATGTTCACACTAGGTTAGCTAATCCTTTGTGACAGTGCAGTGATGAAAGCTTGGGCGGAAGATACGGTAATGACCTACTCCCCCATCCCACGTTTCATAAAACTAAATCAAAACTATAAAACGTAAAACTATCCTTGTGCATGGATATCAGATTTATGACATCACAAAGAATGGGTAAGCCATTTTTAGTGGGTAAATTTTATTGCAAACGCTGAAAAGATTACTCTTGTCAGAGCACTCAAAAATCAAGGTTGATTTGGTACATTTACTGGGTTGTGTGAACTATCCTTTGTTATCTCTAACTATCCCCTCAAAATATACAAAGTTCTCAACTTAGTGTTGTAACAAAATAGCACTATATTGTTACATATCAAATCTAACAATCTGGGGCTATTCATTTAAATCCAGGTGCTGTAGTCCAAAATTGGATTTGTAAACCTGACATCACTGCTATTTTCATTTGGCTGCCAGAAATAGCACACGAAGTCAGCTAGCTACCCTGAATCCAGTCATATGAGCCAGAACAGTGAAGGGGGGAGGGGAACAGGGCAGGAGATAGCGTGTAAGATTACATTTAAGCCCATATGTAATTGACAAAGTAGGCTAAATTGTCCTTCTCCAATATGAAAAACTAGTATGTTTACTGTATTAGTTTACAATAGTGCAAAGGTCTGCCAGCAAGTGCCTGTCTAACACGGTTTATAGATAACTGAGAAAAGGGAAAACTTAGCCTACATTTGATATAAAAAATTCTAAAGCTAAATGTATTCTTTCATTTCCCACAGTGTTGTTTTCTTTTTAAAAATCAAAACTTTGTTTTACAACACATGCATCAAAGAACAAATTATATAACCTGATTTTTTTTTAATTTCAAAACAGTAACATTTAAATATGGTTTCAGCTTTATAAAAATGCAGTGCACCTAGCTACACAGTCCTGCCAGCTGTCTTTATATGATAATGACATGTTCTTTAATCCCTTCCTTACTACCAGAGGTTCAAATGGAGTTGAATCAAAAGGACATGCAAACTTGAGAAGTTTAATGTAGAAAACCATCTGGATTTTATATAAATTATATTCTGTTGAAATGCAAAAAACCAAACAAACAGTAAATTCTACCAAATGGTTGTTTAAACGTTTAACATTTTAACAAATTAACAGGCTATTACTGTTAGGGCAAAATATGGTTTGCCCCATATCTTTGAATGTTTTAATACAAAGCCCTGAGGGATACTGTTTTATTACAACATTATGCAAAACAAGGTCAAGACAGACTGTGACATTTAAGAAGCCATTGGTAGAGCTGATATAAACTGCACAGAGTATTTTGACAGAAGAGTATCTGTAGTCATTTCCATGACTAGAAATCATAGACGGACGCAAACCTGATGAAAGTACCATAAAATGTCAGCTGTGACACTTTATTAGGTTACAGTTTATTAGCAGACACAACCAAGTGAAAGTTGTTTGTGAGCTGTGGTCACTGAGACAAATACAGTGGTACTGAATTTTACACAATGTTGTTTTAATATCATTTGTGGCGAAAAGTGTCTCACTTAGTATTGTTAATATAGGTAAAACAATTGAAAACCAGTGGAGATGCAGAATTTGAGAGATTTGTTTAGATATAGTGTTGGTATTCTGCCCAGATGCATATTATGACTTGTCTGAAGAGGTATGGAATCATTTCATGCACAATGTGTTTCCACAAATACAGTACACTCTGAAGATCCTGCATTTTTTGTTTTGGCCCTGCGAATTACACGACAGTGTTCAGCCTCCACTTTCTCTGCTGCTGTTTGTTTGGGTTACAGGCAGCATCTTCACAAGTTTTTCCTACAACATCCGTGCTCATTGCCACTTGTGAAATATACCCTCTGAGGCAGCTGTGTTAATGGTTGTGTTTCAACACAGGAAGGAAATGGTGTCGTCGCCTGCCCATTTAGCTCCTGTTTGGAGGGAAAAAAACGTGACAGACTTTTAAATCACTTTCTTGTTTTTTCTGTGAATTTATACTAATATAATTAGGCCACCAGCTTGCTGCAATATTTGAATTACTGATATTTGAGTTTCCAAAGGAACAGTATTGTGTACAGTATATAGTATAACTTTGGGGGACAAAAACAAAAAAAAATGATACTTGCACTTAATACAAATACATAATAGTGCAATAATAGAATTTTTTCAGGAATAGTTTTAACATAGGGTGCTACGATGGCACAGTGGTAAGAACTGTTACCTGACTAGATAAAGGTTCATTTTTTTAACTTTTCTGAATGGCTTCAAACTTGCAGCCCGCATCTGTTTTACAATAATGTAATTAACAAAGTGCCAACTTTATTTATGCTCTCTACATGGTCACAAACTAAAAGCCAGAATTAGCCATATTAAAATATTTCTTTAATATACTTTTTTATATTCAACTGTATTAAACCTTATAGAAAAAACCTGAAAAGGCATTAGAAAAGTGTGTGTTCATCTACTGATCTAATGCACAGTTCTTCACCAACACATGCACATGCCGACACACGTTTAAATATACAGTACTCCTCTTATATTTCCATATTCAGAAGCATGTTCAGCAATAACTGAAAATAACTTCAGAAATAATGTACAGTATTTGTGCACTTGCTTTAATTGAAGTATATACTAAAAGCACATCTGTTTCCCTGAAGAATCTACTAAAGAAGTGTCTTGTAAGTGCATATGTTATCAATATAAGCATTCGTTACTTTTGTGTTGTAGTCATATCATTCATGTATAGACAGAAAAGATCAGGGGTTGAGTTAGGAATAAAAGGATGTGCATAGGATGTGATCTTCCAAACACAAGGGAATCTGAGCCTGGATTAAAATGTGTTTCAGTTTCAGAACGTTGAAATGGTATTTGCACTTTAATAGGTTGATTTCATCATGTTCGTATTAAAATTCCAATTGTATTCATAAAAGCATTATTGATGTAGCACATATTACAGTTAACGCTTTGGAGCTAGAACCATGATAATGCTTATTAATTGAGTTATAAGGCTAAAATTCCTTTTGAAGGAGATGAAAGTAGCATTATGTTGCATAATTCTTTAAAGCTTGCAGTGACCGTGTGTTCCACAGTTTGCTATACCAGTAGCACAGAGAATCCCAGAAGATCTTCATGCCTAAGTGTGTACACATCCTCCAGGGCAGGGGGAATTGGACTTGACAGCAAGACGTCTTACATGCATTTCAGGTTTTATCACCCATTCAGTCATGCTTGGCCCATTAAACGTGGTAGTAGTTCTGTTCTAAAGTGTGTTGCTATGGTGGCCTGCAGTTTTAGTCTTCTTGTTTTAACTCTTTCCTGTTCTTTAGTATTGAGCACTAGAAATTGTGGAGAAGTGATATCGGCGTAGGTGTGCAACGCTATAACTGCAAGATAGTACTGTATATACAAGTATGAAAAATGGAGTTTGTTAAATAAACTGAAGGATATTGGCTTCAACAACACAGCTAAGTGCATTAGCTCCTTCCAGATTCCCATAACCTTTTGTGTAATGAAGTGCCTCCTTTTCTCAATCTTGAACGTACTCCTACTTAGTCACCACTTCTGCCCTGTGAATTCTTCAGATCTTGACAGTCGGGAGTCTGCTGCAGGCTGTGATTTGAATTAAAGAGCCTGAGCACAATAGAATCTATGAAATCCATTTATTGTGATTGTGGATGCAATGCTTTTTGTCTTTTTTTTTTCTTCCCCGCGAGTGTGTAATGAATTAATTTTTTAGCGTTTTTATTCTGAGGCCCTTTGAGATGTTTCAATTAGGACATTGGTTTTTATTGTTTATTTGTTTTTATTGGTGCACCGCAACCTGCAACTTTTGTGCGTTAAGACTGGAAATCAAATTTAACTTGGCCTTGAAGTAAGCAATCGGGTTTTGTTTTTATTCTCAAGACTGTTCGTTTAAAAAAAATACACTTTTGTGTTTTTGTTTTGGAATTGTTACAGATAGTATTGTATATTGTAAAATTACATTTTCAGATTTGTAGCACAGAAGAAGATTTTGTGATTAGTGTTCAGCTTTAAAATGTACATTTTGTACTTTTGTAGGAAACCTTGAGTCTTGATCCAGAGAAAGATATAAAGATATAAAGGTCATAGAAAGATGTTTTTCCATTAGCCTATTTTCTAACCTCCAGTATAGGGTCATGAGCGAACCAGAGCCTATACCAGCAAGCAACAGGCACAAGACACAAGGGTACAACCTGGACAGGACACCAGTCCATCGCAGGGCCCACTGAGACACAGCCATGCACCCACTCGTATCAGAGCCAATTTCCCTGTGAAACCGGAGCACCCAGAGAAAACCCACATGAACACGGGCAGAAGATACAAATTCCATGGAGATTACATCCCAGGAATAGAACCCAGGGCCCCAGTGCAGTATGGCAGAAATGCTAAACTATGTCACTAAACGCTAAATGCCAAAGGCATACTGGTGGGTTCACCTGCTTCTGGGAAAATTGGCCCTGGTGTGAGTTTGTACTGTAGATGTTTGTGCCATGCAGTGCACTAGGATCCCGTTACTTGCCAGGAGGGGTTTTGGCTCCCACATGACCCTGTATCCGACAAAGCAGTTAAAAAGTGAAGGTCTAGATGCTTCGGATAGAAGTCCTTCTTCAGCTGTCTAGAAATAATGCAGCCACAGTACAGTAAACCTGGACAGGACAGTTGGACGTGAAGAAACTGCTGAGGCGCCTGGAAGGTTCAGAACCAGAAAACAGCGGGTCCTCAACCAATCAAATGCCTGTGCCAGCATAACTGTGCAGCACAATTAACAATCTTATTATTGCCCTGGGATTTCAGCACTCAGAGGTGTGATAGCATTTGAAACGTTTAATGGTGTCGCAACTGTTTATATCACACTTTTGTTTTGTTACATTTTCTTTTTGATTATCCTTAGCCTTAGTAAAAAGTGATACTGTACATTTATACACCTAAATTTCAGACCAAAAAATGTATGATGCCAGGATAGTTTCTGTCCACTTATTGATTTAACTTGTATTCACAGCAGGCTTAGATGTTCAGTCAGCTTGTCAGGGTTCTAACAGCTAACAGGTAGTATTAACCCAAGAGGCTATTCTACAACAGGCTCAAGGTTTTAAACACAATAACAGCAACTGTAGTCAAAGGCTTCAAGAAACTAGTCCACTTGGCTAATGACCTAAACCTTTCATGTGCAAGCTTGTTCAATGAAGATGCAAGTTAGTCAGTTTTCTCTGGATCCTTTTCTTAATGGTTATGCAAAAACAGGTCATGTGAAAAAGGCAATAGAGCTTGCTTCAGTCATTGAGTGTTCGGTCTGCATCATTCTGACTTCAGCACATCCGTAATTATCTTGACAGCTAGACAAATTTATAGGGCAGTTAAATTATAAATTTAAAAAAAGTAATTACGTTCATCAAGACTGGAACCTAATTTGTATAAATATTTTATTAGTTATGCAGTATGTGAAAAGAAAAAAACAGGATGTTATAAAAAGAAAAAAAGATTTTCTTAACAAAAATTGAGGTAAACCATGCAGTAACGTGTGCTTGGAGACGATGTCTGATGCTGGAAGGATTTCATTATGATTTAATAAATATTCTCAGCAGGATGACAAGAAAACTTGCGATGGCTTTAGAAATGCCCTCTGTTAAACAGCGAGTAACTTATGAATCTGAAGCTTAATGGATATGCTGTGGTTGGCAGTCTGGAATTATGTGGCTGTCTTGAAACAAGACTTGAGAAGATACCAGACAATTTTAGCATTGTCCAGCTAATCAGCATCTCTTTGATTTCAAAGAAAACAAAATCCAAAGAAACCAAAGAATGAAACAGTTCTCCTTTCTGTAATTTTAACTAACAATAAAAAAGGTCTGCAAATGTAGTAGTCTTTAATGAAAAAAAAATCTGTTGTACTTGATTCCTTATTGTTTTTTTTTTAAAAGGCCTTTTTCTCAGTGTTTAAGTTTTGAAAATTGAGAATGTACAGTAAGTGCACGGCCACATGCGTACCAACCAGGAAACAATTAATCTTGCTACGCAGACATATGGATTAGTGCCTCAGCTTTGCAGTCCTTAAATAAAATGGGGATGGTTACTTTTACCAGCTCAAATGCACACCACGGTCATACCCAACACTCCCATCTTCTCTTGAATCAGACACTTACAGGAAGCGCATAATAATCCAGGGTGTGAGAGTGCTGGTGACAGATGTCTGTATGACACAAACCAATTACATTGACAGCCTAAGAGAAAGCAGCACATCTCAGGAAGACCGAGGTACACTTCATCATAATGTAGAAGGCCAAATGACAGTTATTGAAAGTCTGGGACTTAATCAGTCTCACAGCAAGGTCAGGGCTTCTGAATTCCATTATTCCGCTGCAAATGCCGAAAGTGCGGCTTGCAGTTAAAGTTCAGTGATCCAGTCAGGGCTTTTTTTTCCCCTTCTTCCTCGCCTACTCTGTCTCACTGCGTGCTCCATTTTGGGCAATCATGTTAACGGTGAACCCTGGAGGCCAGAATGAATCCATTTTGATGAAATTTTATGACTTTATACGGTGAAAGGGAATTACCACGATGGTCCGAACTCAAGTGCTTTGAAAGCATCTAGAAGACGAAAACACGGTCTTTGTAATTTTCCTTTAGGAATATGTCTTCTGACGGAATTACTAGACGTCTCCATGGTTGTCTTTAAAAGGAAAATGTTCATGACAGGTATTACATGCTTCCAGACACTGAATAGTATGGCCATCTGTTGCATTTGTTTTCCATAATTAATAGTCTTTAGCAGAATGGATTGTGTTTGATATGTGCCAACATCTTAAAGTATGATTTAGCTTACTGTACCCCTAGTTTTTAATACATTTCCAAAATAATACTTATTTTGTTGTTCTATAGTAACCATTTTGTATATTCAATGTGAACAATAAATAGCTGCTTTAACTGCTTTTGAAATGCATTTTTGTAGGTTTTAACATTTCATGTGATGTCTGTAGCCAGGGAGTGTTTATTTTTTTACATTAGCACAGTAGCATTAAGTCAGCGTTGTTTTTTTTAAGGCATTGTTGATGATAATTGAATCAATCTAACATGAATAGTATCAGCATTTTAGCAGGTAGTTTGATTTCATTGTCTTCAACAGATTATGACATGGAACCTTGAGCTATAGTCAGTGGTACGTTAGAAGAAAAGTGTCACCAAAATCTTTATTTCTTTGTCCACAAAAGAAGCTGGAAAAGTTTAGCAAATATATATTTAGACCTAATATAGAAAACGGTGATTTCATGCATATTTGGCTTGCTGGACGTAATGAAATGACTAGTCACCAAAAAGACTGTTCTTCACATGTCTTATTTATTTTTCCTGTCAACCTCTCAGCAGCTGATGGTTATTGTGTCTGTCTTGTCTCCACAGCTGATTAGCTTTGTGTGCGCCTGCTATGTGATAAGCGTGCTCACAGAGGAAGAGGACAACTGTAAGTACTGACGCCCTCCATTCCGTCTCTGGAGCTCTCCAGGGTGAGACACAATCTTAAACTAACCGATAATCATCCCATCCCATTACAACAGATGTCCTGCATGAACACCCTCATGAGTCACTCTCTAAGCCAACGTTCCTGCTCTGAGAACCATAAGAAATATGAGAGGTTACAAAAAAGAGGAGATCATTCTGTCCATATGTGTTTTGTGAAGTGTATTAAAAAAAATAATTGATTATTTTACAGACTGTCCTTTCTGTAATCTTGGGGTAGTCCGGATTTTGTAATATTGGTTTTCTGGTCAACGTGCTCTTGAGGTCTTATCCACGTTACAAGTGTGCTTCACTTCTGTGCACCTGACGTCATTATTAGGAACTTCTGAGAGAGACAGTTTTTCAGTTGCCTTGCAGCTAAACTTTTGAACACTGGCTGGGTTTTGTCGAGAATGTTAGGCCTTGTGGAGCAGTACCGCATCACAGAATCACAGTGAAAAATCCCTTGGTAGCTTATATAAAGACAGAAACAAGAAGCTCTAATTCTGTGTGCTTCTGAGCATCATGCAGCAGTGGTGATCTCATCTGCAGTGACACAACACCCAGGAATATCTTAGCTTGTGGTCTGAAATTCAATAGACAAAAAGACACCACCAGGCTTTGAAGTGTTCTAAAACAATAATAGCCGTGTCATGGTAACAGACATAGACCCACAGTCTTAACAGAATTCCCTTAACAGAATTTCATTTTGACGCTTACTGTAATATATTGGACAAAGAAGATATGAGCCTGTTATTTTCTCCTTCAGGAGTTCATATCAGGACATTGGCTCTTCTCTAAATGAGTTACCCTGAAAGCACTCCATGGAGTTTAATAAAAGAAGATGAATGCTTCTTCTAAAATGTTTAACACTGTCAGACAAATTTTGAATTCTAATCTAAAGGCTCCTCCTTTCTTTCTTTGTCTGTTTGGAACACTGACAACTTTATCTTAGTATTTGTCATTTACTGCTGGCTGTTTCTTTCATTTCTTATGATTTTTTGAGTGACAAATTGGAGAGGGACTTCAACCTTTGTCATGATAATTCAGTGTGCTCACACAAGCAGCATTTGTATTACATTTGAGATGATGCTGACATAGGAAAACCACTCCTGAAGACAGAATAGTTTGTTCACTCTTGTGCTCAGCTTATTTTTATACTGATCTCCATCAAACAACAACTTACTGTACAAAGGTTACTCTGCAGTGAAAAGGGAGGTGATTTAATTTAAAGAATACACTACAAACGTCAGTTTATTTTCCTTCTCTTCAAATGGCATTCCGGCATCTGTGGTATATTTGCTTTCACCAAGACTGATGCTGTTTTATACATTTCAATAAGGAACACCCCCGTGGTTGAATGAATCAATCAATTTATGAGTCATAAATATGGAAAGGAGTTTGATTCTTAAAAATAGGAAGCTCTGTTGGCATATTTTGTCTGGCCTGGTGACAAAACTGATGAATGTGCATGATGGTAGGGAACTGACTGTAAGAATAAATACCAAATAAATTTATAAAATAATAAAATAAATAAATCAAAACCAGACAGATTGAACTGCATTTTTGAATAAAAACTTTGAGAAGTGTTTTATAAATGGTCAAAACTTAAAGAAGCTGAGAGAAAAAAAAACATTTGCATAATTACCAAACTGAATTACATTTTAAAAGAGGAGCTTGTTGATGTTACACATGAAAATGCAATATACAGTATATGAGATGTACGGGGTTATTCTTAAAAATAGACTGTGTCTATATTGCCCAGTAAGACACAGTGAAAGCTTCTCTACATCATTCTTAAACCATCACGTAAGGATTATGTGAAGACCCAATAGTATTGGCATGTTAAAAGTGACAGCACATGTACCGTCATTTTTTTACTATCAAGTGCCAAACAACCAGTGTCCAAGTCTATCAGTGTAGCTGGTTGCAAAGTAGTGAAAGTAGTAAAGTGGTAAGAACTTGCGGATTTCAAATTAATATGGCAAAATTGCAAGGAAACCTGAAATTCTTCACAATTATATACGATTTAAAGACAGTATCTTACAGAAGAGACAGATAAATAACTTAAAGTGCTTGTAAAAGAAAACAGTACTGAGATCACAACTATCCGTTTTCACATGATTTGAAAAAAGGTAGTGAAACAATTATCATTATGCTTACTGTCAGGACAAGAAAACCATCTCAACTTTTGAGATGAAAATTAAACGTATATTGCAGAACATTACAGTTATGCTCTTAATAGTTTAATGTTACTTACATAAGGTGCTTTTAAAAATTGTCATAAAAATGGAATTAGTATATTTTTGAACATGAGCCATAGACACAAACTACATTTGTGTTTTGTGGGGGGGTGAAGAAAAAAAAAGTCAGATATTCACCTCTTGTATAAGAAGCTACAGTATTTATGGCCTTCTAACTCTTTTGATTGCTGTATTGTAGCCGATTGATCTGAGCAACATATCCAGCCATGTCTTGTGAGAAGCCAAGGTATTCACAGTCAAAACATGGCTGGGTGGCATGTCCCAGACTCGTACAGCCTTTTACACCAGAGAATTGGCAGAAAAGAAACTAAAAATGAAGAAAGTTCAATTTTTTTTCCGGTTTTGCGAAAAGGAAAAAATGAACTGATAAGAGATACTAAGACATATACTGTAGCTCATATGTACCAGGAAGTCTTTCTTTCAGCACCTATATGAGCCATGTTTGGAAGAAATCACGCCTTGAGCTAAACCTCTGTAACTGAAATAGAAACTACCGTATAAACTAGGCAGCAACATGGGTAATAGAGTATAAATATGGGCAGTGTGGATTTGTAAGACATTTTCACTCCAGATATGTTAGTCAAGTGCACAAAGATGCACTTTTTATGTTATCATTAACATAAAAATCTTCTGTGAACCTTGATAATAAGTTAACCAAAGAACCCAGGAAAGATTTGGTTTCTCTGTTCAGCAGTGGGGAAAAAATTCTAATTTTGTTATGTTGAGCTAAAGGCTTTGTATGGTGTTATGGTCAGAAACGGGGAAATTATTTTCTAGTTTAAAGGTACAGTAGGGGCTGACAGTCGCCTTCACTCAGTCAACAACTAATCTCAATCAGGTTTGAAAATTGCTCACTTTTCACCATAATACTTTGATGATATAACATTTATGAACATTAAATAGAGGTTGAGGGAGGACATTATCGTGTCGGGTACCATCGCAGGAAAGTTATGTGAAAATGGAATAAAGCAACATTAACTCTTTCCAATTAAAAAGTCATTAATGTTGCTTCCAGCAGTTGAGTAAAAGCCATTCACTGTGGCATTTTTTATGAATCATTTTTAGTTAACACAAGTGAAAGAAATGGGATATTTTGACAGTACTGCCTTCTGTCTTGATAATGCACTGCTCGGTCTGTCAACACTGGGGGAAAAAGCCCATAATGACATGGTGAAATTCTCTGATGTTGTGATTAATCTGACTGATGTTCACATACTTAAGCATTTTAGAACTAGCTCAACTTGAGGACAAGGTCAAAAGAAAGTGTGTTGTCTCCTTAAAATTCAAAACAAAACTAATTTCCCTCAGGGGATAATAAAGCTTGAATTGATTAATCATTAGAATCAGTATCACTGCTTCATTATTGGGAAAGATTCTCCTTCTTCCTGGAACTGATTAGCTTAATGAAGCACCTTTCCAGAGGTCAAACTGTTCATAAGAAACAGCACGTGCGCCCTGATGATTTATATCGTAGAACAGAGTCTTCCTCTTTGTGACTCTTCCTCTCTCTGTCCTATGCTCTGACTCCTCTCTGTTTAATGTGTGTCCTAATTATTCTGACCACACTCAGAATAGTCCTGTTAAATGTTTATGATCTAGGAGGGCCAAGGTAGTGATTTCATAGTATTAGTTTACCCTGAGTTAACAATTAATACCACAATTTAAGTCATTTGGACCTTTGGCCAATTTACATCAAGGACCAAGAAGTTTAAAGTGTAAAGACTTAAACAATACAATGGCATCTACTTTCAGTTAATTTCAAAGAAATGCTTAGATTAAGTTAGCTGAGCTTTATAGCTAATGTTAATGTAGTAAGAACATATCAGTACAGAATCTTGCTAGACTTCTTGCTTATGGTAGTGAACTCGTCTACAAAAATGTGTATAGCAGCAGGCTGGAGCTTGTTATAAAGTTAAAAGAGCTTGAAGATGGGTGAGTGGCTACAAAGTATTTAATTGTATTGTTTTCATTGTGTCCATTCAACGTGTTTTGTATTTTGTGATGCAAACACTCTATCTTTAATAATGTCAAAAATTCATTTTACATGTTTGAAATATCTTGAAAGTGAGGAAGTGGTGAGAAACTGAAATAATTTTGTATTTGAGCACTTAAAACTTCTATTTGTACAAATTGTCCGTAGCAATATGAAATGCATAAAATCAATCTGTCCTGAACGCATATAGCTACCCATAGATAGTATGCTTTGTGTTATGTGGTATCATTTTCCTTGAGATTTAAAAACAAAACTTCATACTATAGAAAACTTTTGATAAATCCCTGCCGTCATATGTTCAATCTAAAAACTACCACCTGAAAATTTGTTTTCGTTTAGTACCGTTTCAGTTGCACCCAACTTCAAAACCATAATAATCAAAGTGAGATCAGCTGGTATAATTTAAGGATTATAATAAAGGTCTTTCTTATAATTGAAATATTTGAATGCAGTGTTATCAATACCAGATGCTGCTCTTTTTTAATCTAAAGAGTTTTCAGGCATTCTTGCTTAAGAATATTTTTAAAAGCTTTTCACTAGGAATCACTAGGATGTAAAATATAATTTTTATATATATAGGTATAAGATCTCTTCCTCCATCAACCTAGCTCACTGTCTCTTCAAGTCACATGAAGGTGTTCCAAGCAGTGTCTGTTCCACTTTATTTAACTGAATGGGTGTTAGCCTCTGTAAAACAATTTTAAGGTTCTTTTTCCCAAATCAAGAATACTACAAGAGTTATTTGCTGGATATCAGCTGTAAAATGGACTGACCAAAAGTAAAAAATGTATTTTAATTGCCGATTACAACAGCAAACATAAAATGTAGTAATACTTTAGTAGTTTAATAGTCCAATATAATTAAAATTCCTGAAATATCTGGCACATTTTGTGCAAATTGTGTATTCTGAGAGTTTAAGATCTTGGTGGTCTGTTGGAAATATCCTTGAAAGCTGCCTGTATGAATATCTTGGCTGTATAACATCTCAAACCGTAAAACCAGCTAAAGTTGTAAATTAGGATAGCACTTGGTGGAGGATAGTACATTCTGTTACTAATCAATTTAGGAAATGCCATGTTAGTCATATCCACAGTGGCCCCAGCAGTCCAGGATAAACTCTGCAAGTCTGGTTTTCAGTGAATTGCATAGAGCAGAATAATCAAATTTCATTTCCCTGACTCAATTTCACACCTTGATATAAGTGTAAGACTGCATTAATATTCAGTGAGCAAACTGCTGTGGCTGTAGAGTCTCCCTCACTTAAAATTCACTTCATTGACTTGAGCAACACAGTCTTCACATATTGAGTCGAGCAGTGAGTGGGCCCAACTACCACTCTTAACAGTGACTACTGTACATTTATAAACAACACAAAACCCAAACAGTTCTTCAGTATGCATCTGTCTCCTTATTAGGGCATGTGGAACTGGAAAGCCGAGATGAAAATTAATAGAAAGCAAAATATATCTAACGTTATGTACTATTTGTAGCTCATTCACTTTCCAAGTTTTGAGTTCTCTATTAACATTACAACTTGCTGTTCAATGGGAAAAAATACCGTAAATGGATATACAAGTGAAGTATGGGACAACAGATGGAAAAAGCATGATGTGTGTTTTATAGTTTTTTTTCTGACATTCATTTAATGTTAATTAACCACCAAATTTTCTAATTATAACCTAGTGTGTATATTTACAAATGAAAGATCTTTAGCAGCCCCTAGTGGCAGATTGGCAGCTATTACAGTCCCTTCAAAGACCTGCCTAGGTAGGTAGGAGCACAGGTAGGAGAATACTTTCATATGACGGTAGAGGATTTATGATGTTATTGTAAAAAAAATACTAAGCACCAGATATTAAAGGTATGAGAAATTTTAAAATCAAGATACATTCTAGACATAATTAGCATACAGAATCACATTCTGCATCTTTTCTATATTCTGTGTGTTTTAAATTTACCTTTGGCTTGCATCTGTCCTGAGCAAAACATGCTGTAATATCGGTGTGTCTACTCATCCTGCTAGTGAAACTGTGTGGGCAGCAAGATGTCAGTGGAGTAGTCCCTGTTGGTGGGGTTCTTTTAAAGCTTTTCGTTTGATTGCTAATCCGTAGCAGATAGATTTAATAAAGAACTCATTAACATTCTAAAAATAGTTACATGAATACATGCAACCCTCTGGACAGTTGCATTCCTGCTTGAAAATATTTGTCTTAAACAGCTTGCAGAGGATAATGAGAGCCCATCTGGGAGCACAGCTGTGCCTTTTTGTGCCTCCGTGTCCTCCATTGTCACAGCAGAAGCAGGTGTATTCATCTCCTGAAAACAAACCGCCTGCGAGTGTGCAAGTTTCTAAATCTGTTCAGAGTAACGGGCACTTCTTTAATTGCACACACCAAGTCACTGCTGTAGAAAGACTACAAAAGGGTTTCGTTGCAATATAGTTTAGGCCTTCCCTTTATATTGTATGTTCTGTTGAAGTCTTGAATTTGGTCTTCTCTGGGCTATTTATTTAATTGGTCTGTTTTGTTTTAAGATGGTATCCATTTCATTATCATTGCCTGTGAAAAACATGATCATAATACCGATAACAACAGAGTTTGATTTTCCAATAATATGTAATATACTATTGCTTTGTTACTACTATTTCATGTACTGTAGTAAACTAAGGTAAAAGGAGTGGTGTAATTTTTTAAATCTTCCAAAATTGTATGAGCAGAATGCATGATATAGGTGATATTTCTGTATTGTTTAAACTTACTACTTTAATAAGTTAACTGTTGTTTATATTCACTTTTGTGTCCTAGGATGAGGAATAATAAATTAGAGACCAGGAAAATGTTACAAATCCTTATGAGAATCTTCTCATGGATTATGTGGTTGTTAAATGGCTAAAGGCTGCTTCCAGCAACCAGGACGGACAGCCTGAGAATCCTGTCTGCCACAGTCTCGGGCTGACGGAGGCATCTGCTCAGGCTACTGAGAGGAGCTTTTCAGCCCTTAAAGCTTTATATCGCCTTGGTTGAGGAAGTTGTTTATACTTTTAAGTCCCCTAAAGCTAAGGTCCAGAGAGGGGCATCCCCACCTTGTCCTTGGGCTGTAGTAATACAAGATCGTTTTTCCATGGGGACTTATAGCATCTCCATGGCAACACCAATCGTACAGATACTCGCTGTGGTCAGGCCCTTGACTTCCCTCATTGGGGAAAAAAGCAGGGACATGTCCAATCAATCCATTCTGTGGCCCTTGGTCCCAGTCAGCTCTCTATCTGACACCTTCAGCCCTGATCACATCCCACACTAGTGGCACTACAAGCCTGTCCACCTTGTTGCCCAATTCCAACCAGTGTGACTATGCACTGCACTGTTGTGGGACACCACCCCACTTCACAGAACTTACTGATGTGCACACATTCCAGGGAGGCTGGTTGTATCTCATAAAATATCTTGTCGCAGACCACCTTCTGATGGCTATAGACTGTGTTTCTGCAGACTATTACATCCGCAAACATGTTGGTGGGTGATCTCTGTGCTCTTCCGTTGCATGATTACAACTTTTCAGTGAAGGAACTGAAAGTACAGTATGTCCTAACCCACAGTTCTCCTATGGCTCATAGTTTCCAGGTCAGGATCTTGTTGATACAGAGCTTCTCCGACTTTATTGTGGATGCAATTTCAAGTTTTCTTCCCCTAATGGAAATAGTAGCTAGGCTGTACACCTTTTTTGACGTTCCACAGGCTGGGTGTCACTTGGTGGTAATCTCTGTGTGTTATAATCCTCTCTCTCTTAAACACCAACGTTTCCCCCCAGACCTGCCATGTGACAGCGTTGGTATACTGCCCTATTGGTTGGGTGAGAGTCTTGCAAGAAATGTTAGGTCACTCCTGAAAATGAGCAATAGCCACCAACAAATAGGATATTGCTGCCCCCAAGGGCAGAGGACTGTGTCCCTATGCCAGTGTAGTCCACAGGAGATACAGGGCGGCTGCCTCCTGCTCTCCCTCACCTGCTGGTGAATCTTGTGTAGGAGCTGCCAAACAACTTGAGAGGTTGGGCAGCAGACGGAATCGTCCACTTCAGAATATTTCAAATAAAAAAATCAGTGTTTATGAAATCCTCTCTGTTTGCGTAATCATTAAAGTATGAAGGATTACGGTACTCCTGCAGTACTGATTCTTTTGTTGATTTTGTCCAATTATCTACCATTTTTGTGGTAAGCAAGCACTCATATGCCAGAATAGTTCCTTTACACGATTAGACTGTGTATAACCCAGTCAGCACCTGTATATTAGGCTGTCATGGTAAAGAACACTGCTATGAAAAGCTTTATATTTCATTGGTGAGTTTTTGTGTTTTAGTGTGAGTGTCTAAAGGGTGGACACTCCTCATCAAAGGTTGTTCGCAGACAGACTGAAAAGCAGCCGAACGATTCCTCTGTATATCTGTGTCAAGACTGTAGTTAATGAGATTTAGCATCAAATAAGACGGGTGTAGTGTCTTATTCAGATATCTGAATAAAGTGATACATGTCCAATCTGGCATCGCCTGTGTTTTAAATTTGAATCTGAGATGTATTTAATGTGTGCTGACTAGCAAAATAAAAGATCTTAGATACAATTTTTAATTACACTTTGTACATTTCTTAATTTTATATAAATAATGTAAATAATAGTTTATTCTATATACAATGATTTCAAAATAGTGGGACAGTGAAGTCTAAACTGTGGACTCTTATGATAATTATTTCTCATAAAAAGCATGACTGATAAGTACAACTCATTAGGTGTTTGATTTTTAATAAAGTGAATTAATTTCAACCCTATTTGTTCAATTAAACAAATTGATAGTTTTGAGCCTCTTTATTAGGAAGGATCTAGTGTATGGTGGTCAGGTGTTTGTAGGGTAGTTAGGCACTCATAAAAGAAGAGTGAACATCAATTTGAACATCTTGTTGCATGCAGAAGTCTAATTTTCACCTCAGTGTTTTGAGTCTGTAGACAAAGTGAGAGCCAAATCGATTTCCATTAAAGAAAAGCAGACAGTTTCAAAGCTGAAAGCAGGAACATTTTGCAAACTAACCTCTGCAAAGGACTAACCTCTGTAAGTAGAGGTTAATTGGTTTGTGGGAATGTGGAAGAAGATAACCCGTCTTTGTTGGTTAAATTGACCCTTGAAGAAAAGGCTGGATGAGGTATTTAGATCAATTAGTTACTGAAAGTAAAAACAAATGAACTAAATGGGCCAAAAGGTCATTTGTTGTGTGTATTTCTTGTGTTAATAATAATAATAATAATAATAATTGCTTACACTTAAGCGCTGGACTCTCCACTCAAAGTGCTTTACAGGAAGTGGGGACTCCCCTCCACCACCACCAGTGTGCAGCCCCGACTGGATGATGCGATGGCAGCCATAGTGCGCCAGTACACTCACCACACACCAGCTCTCAGTGGGAAGGAGAGCAGAGTGATGAAGCCAGTTCATAGGTGGTTATTAGGAGGCCATGATTGGTCATGACGGATACCATTGTCAAATCAGTCAAAGCCGGACACTGGCTGTGACATCTATAGGTTATTCATAATGTACAAGGTCACGTGCCATAGTCATCTGTTCATATTTTATTGCTTCAATGGAAATAGTAGCCTTACAGGATTTATTAAGATACGCAAATGGAGATCGGATATTACATCTGCAACACCCTATGGTATTCACTGCCCAGTTCCCTTGGCTTATACTGTAGCCAGACTCAAGGATGGCATTGTTGTATAATTTTCTGCTACAAGTGGACAGTTTGGTTCTTTTGAAAAGGGAGCACCAAAGTTCTAACGTTTCATAATCAAAATGAAACGTTTAAAGAAGCGGTAGGGATTCTAATATTAGCATCCCTAAAGTGTTTTTGACACTTTACAAATTCATTTTGTTGTCTCGTTAGAAAACAAAGTGGTATAAAGAGTGCAATGGTAAATGTTTTATGAACATGACCCCAAGCATTTCCAGTTTTGCTAAAGGCACTTTCCTGTTAGCCAGGCATAAAATTACCAGGTAAAATCAGTACTTGATACAGATATTTTTTTGATGAGATCACTTCAGTTTAGTCCGCTTTAGTAAGGTGGTGCTTGTTAAATGTGTTTTGTAGTTTACATTTTATGTTAATCAGTTGCTGATATATATAGTGATATTTTGGCTTTCTCATACAACTGTACATTGGAAAATATATTTGTTTCTGCCCACACATATCCCTGCATATACAAACATTGCGATTATCACAGCTTTTTCCTCTCTAAAACCGTGACTCGTGGTGGCTTTGACATCTATAAAACAAAATACTTTCATGATACCGGGAAACAAAATGCAGTAGCATAGCATATTCCAACAACAGGTCCTTCCTCGCAAGATACCACTCGATCTATTCAATCTTTTGACCTTGCTCATTCAGTGATAAATTGAATTTTTTTCATCAAAAGACTACAGCTGTATTCACGCTGAGGTTTCATGATATGCTTCATTGCGAGGCTGCGTATCAAGAATTCCAGCTTGGCATGTTCCATTTTACAGTGTTTCTTAATCTCTCAGTATGATATAATGTTTTGAGGAAATGTTGATGAGTCAGAATCTACTCAGGCTTCTGTGCTCGCGCTGATTAGAGCTTGATGGCTCCCGAGTCGAGATTTTTACTTGCGCAGGAGATACAAAATGTACACAAAGACCTGACGTAAGCAGATGAACCCCCAAGATGGGGAAAGAGCAGTCACGCACGATAATCGAAAACGGGAATGGGGGTGAAACTTCATGCTACTACCATTTGTAAGGTGCGCACTTCATAATATAAGGAAAGCAGTTGTGAACTGCAGTTCTCGCCTGGCATGGAAGTTTTACTAGAGAGTACTGGGAAGTGGATTTAATTATGTGGTTTTGCAGGAAATATTTGAGGATAGGCCGTACGTATTCAGTGGGTTTCATGTCTAGGGCCTGGTCAGGTAATAGATTGAGAGTTTTGCACTTCAGTTTAGTTCAGTTTACCAATTTCCATAACGGTGCTCCCTATTTTTATCAGATGACTATTTTGGTGTAGACAGGCAGACATCCCTCTGGATGTTTTGGCCAGGGGATACAGCTTCATTGTGTATGAAGACATGTGACTCTGCTGTGTCCCATAACGCATCGCTCTTCAAAGACTGTCAAGGTCTGGACAGGAAGGCTACTGAGCTATCCTTGATGAGTTAAAGCACCTTGGTATATTTTCTTCACAGGAATCTGTCGCAGAGATATTGTTCAAAGTGCGCTGAAATTATTCACTCTGTGTGAAAGAGGTCGTGTCCTTGCATGTAAGGCAAAGGGCAGAAATGGTCTATACCCTGTTGGTATTTTGTCAGTGCCCCAGTGCCTATTTTCCTGCTGTTTATGATGTCTCTGTAGGCTTGTAGTCTATTTAAATGCTTCCTGTTTTCTATCTGTGCATTTAAGACTGGCTCTACCTCTGGGGATAAACCTTGGCGTGGGCTTATGAGGTAGAAATGTTCCCATAGTTTTAGTTGTCATTTTAGTTTAGCTGCCAGAGATGCAAAAAATGGATTTGGCAGCTGGAATAAAATAGCACATGAAAAACAAGGTACTGTGCACAAAATGAGAAAATGGGTAAAAATGAATCAACATACCTTTGTTTTGTTTACGTAACATCGTCAGGAAATTATCATTCTCTTTAAAGTTGTTTCTAGCCAAGATTTAGAGATGTACTGCACGCTGTTTTTGTTAATTGCATTCCACATTTGTGTTTTTTTCATGTGTAATGATTTGTTTTGCCCATAATTCTCATGATTATGGTTATGTTGTGATTTCAGTTGATTTTATAGGTGGCCGTGATTCGTACACCTACCACTCCTCACTCCAGAAATCTTCTCATGTCCAATTAAAACCGGTTTATCTGTAAGTAAAGGAAATGCGTCATCCTCCTTCATTCTAACCGGACTAAAGAACTAACTGTATGTTGAAGCGGTTGCTGTGGATACTACAACTAACTACTGCCTAACTTCTTACTAACAGTGAAGGTGCTGTTCCTGCAAGATGTAAATTGTAATTGAGTAAGAGTTTTGAAGCAATTATAGCTTCTTATTTTAAATGTAAATTCATTCAGACCTTTTTGTGTGTGTGAGGCATTACGTTAGACATTGTAATTAGTTGTTAGTGAGTAGGACAGACACCTAGGTTAAGAGTAGCAAATTAAGCAGTTAATCAAACGTAAGAGAGAAAGGCCACTAGGCGGTATTGACACATGCTTTACAATTCCACCACAAGGTAAGTGGGTAGGAAGAGAAATAACTCTTTTACTGTAAACATTTCAGTTTTTGTTGTTGATCCTCCTTTGCTGTTTTAACTTTGTCCTATAATAATGTCTGAACTTTAAATCATATTGTGCTTTATTTATTTATAATTTGAAAATGAAGTAAAATGAGGTGTTATATCTCTTATAAACTTTCTTAATTGTACTGTGAAAACATGTCATTGAATGCGTGTACTGTAGATCTTTATTAAATATAAATGTTGATCGTATAATTGTTTTATTTTGAATGTAGTATAATTGAACACAGTAGCAATATTTTCATTTGCTTGTATACAGTATACCTTATAAGGATATATGTACACATAGGAACGTAGTGAATGTTACAATCAAGAGGTGGCCATTCTGCCAGTCTGTTTGCTGGTAGCTAGTGTAATTCTAACAAGAATCTCGTCCACCTGTTTCTTGAGAGAAGCCAGTTCAGCAACAAGGCTTATACGTACACAAATATATACAGTATATATACATGAGTGAGATATGATACCAGTCTTTGTGGTAATCCTCTACCTGAATATTCTGAACATTCTGAGCATTTTACAAAGTTATAAGTTCTGTGTCTCATTATTGTGAAGAATGCAAATGTGATCAGGCAGGGAAATTATCTAAAAAGCAAAAATGCTGCTTTCTTCTCCCCAGCAAAGAATAGAAGAAAGGTTAAATAAAACAAGATGAGACCACTGGGTCCATCTATGATCACACTTCTAAATCTTCTGCTATTTCCTTGCTTCCAAGGAACCCTCCATTACTGCAGACATGTCATTCTGTACTGTTTGGTTTGCAATCCAACCCTGAACAATTTATTAAATAATTAACTTTGTATTATTGTTAAATGTAATCATTGGGAACATTCCTGCAAGTGCATGCAAATGTGATGGACATTCCAATTAAAATTGCACAAAACCGTGCAAAACATTTTTATACACGAGTGAATAGATGATAAAACATTATAAAGACATTCCTTCAACAAACTGCCTATTAATATATTTTTAGAAATGTTTAGTGTATGTTAATACTGCCACTAATCCCAGCCTCTAGAAACCACTGAAGAGCTTTTGAGGTTAAGTGCAAACTCTCCACATACACTGAAATAAACAAAAACTTTGTGGGAAAAACCAGGTGAGCTGCAAAAAGTGGATTTGACAGTTCTTTCCTACTTTTTATAGTTATGGCTGCAACTGGTCAAAAATAGACTGTTTTGCTGTCTGACTTTCTGAATGTGAATTGGAGAAACCAGTGGTGCAGTGACCTGTCTAACAAATTTAGCAGGTGCAATATATTTCTAATTTGGGCGCAGCCTATTAATCCTTGTATGAGAAAGGTAGTGTGTTAATTTTTTTAACTGGACTTGCTGTTAGACTATGCACTTGTCATTGTTTTTTAAATGTTATGTAAAAACGATTGATAATGTATGCATGCATAGTCATTTTATGAGATTTGTTTTTTAAAACGTTAGTGCCACACTTGATCATGTAAAAGAAAGTAAATCAAGTTAGTGGTGAGGGTTGATTAATGCCAGGATTTGAGATGGGGAAAAAAAACATTACTTTTTCAGGATTTAAGTACATTTGACAGGGCCTAAAGTGTATTTTCATAAAGTCAAACATAAGGCAGGCCCATTGAATGATGGGTTAAAAACTAATACAGGTTTATTAATGCAGGAGCTGTATTCTGCATCTAACCCTGTGGCTGTTTCTGAGCAGTTAACATTTTTCTCTGCAGAAGACTAAATGAAAGTGCATTGTGTAGAGTGAGGCGAGTGCTATGCTGAGACCTTTGTGGCCTGTTGGATTATTGCCAAAATCCACACAGCATATTTACACATTACGGCAAGTGCAGTCTGTGAATAGTGTACAAAACACTGTGGCTTTTTCTTTCAGTAAACACTACTTTCTATATTAAAAGGAACAGAAAAAGGGATTGCACACAATTTGGGTACTTTATGGTGAAGGTTAGAGAATAATAGTGAAGAATAATAATCCTTCCACTTACTGTATGTAGTGCTTTTCTGGACTCTCCACTCAAAGCACTTTACAGGTAATGGGGACTCCCCTCCACCACCACCAGTGCACAGCCCCACCTGGATGATGTGGTGGCAGCCATATTGCTCCAGTACGCTCACTACACATCAGCTCTCAGTGGGGAGGAGAACAGATGATGACGCCAATTCAGAGATGAGGATTAGTAGGAGGCCATGACTGATAACGGCCAGGGGGAAATTTGGCTGGGATACTAGGGTAACACCCCTACACTTTTCGAGAAATGCCACAGAGAGTCAGGACCTTGGTTTTACATCTCATCTGAAGGGCGGCACATTTCTTTACACTATAGTGTTCAGTGTCAGAATAACAAAGCTTCAAGGTTCAACAGAAATGTAACTGTGCACACTCTGTACCATTTGCCTAATACTGCACATGGCAAAGAAGGAAAAAAGTAAGTTTTGAGACCAAGAAGGATCTCCTTTTCAGTCTTGAAATGCTTACTGCCCTCCTCGGCTGAGTGCAGTAATACAATTACAGTACTAAACTTTAGTACTACAGTACAAAGCATTCAGTTACTTTTCTGATCTGCCTGCTCTTTTAGAGCACGCTACCCTAATTTCTGCAGTGTAATGGGAGAAGCTTATTTAAAATTTTATCACTCATCCTTAAGTGGTAATGTTCCATTTTCAACATGGTTTTTGTCCCAGTTTCCACCAGATTGGAAATGCATCCCAAATGTTCTGCGCTAACCTACTGTTTTTATGGTTTCTAAGTGTCAAAGATCATCATGAAGCATGAGCTAATTAAACTTGCAGAGGCTTCATTGTGGTCAAAACTTTAGAAAAGATAAATTAGTAGCCTTGAAGCACAAAGCGACAAATCTTACAACTATTTGTAAAAGAAGTACCCTTAGAGGAAAAACAACAACAAACCTTTCAGCTTGTTTCAGACTGAAGTGGGTTTTCTGCTTCTCTCTGTCTGTTTCTGATCTATGTGATCTGTAATATCTCTTCTGGTTTGGGATTTAATTTTTCCTTGTGCAATTCTCATAGCAGTTTTAAAAGACAGAGATTTGATAGCTTTGTTGAAATTCATATAAATGGGTGCTGGATTTCAGTGCTGCATGCTTCTGATCTGGATTAAGATCAAAATTGATTTTATCAGTTCTGATGCAAGTGCATGGAGCAAAACATTCAGATGTCACTTTGTTTTCAACAGTCATACCCCAGTCCCTGCATGTAAAAAGATGGAGACATCCATGTTGGCTTCTGTAATGTGGTTAATTTTCAAGAATACACGGCTAGGATGCTCTAGCCCCAACTTCAAAAGAGCCGGGATTTGCTTAATTTTCACAAGACGGGCCAATGGTCGCTGCACCTTTTCCAGCCTTCAGATTAGTACCTCTTAATACCCTTAATCTTGATCTTCCATTAGCAAAATCACTTCCCAGCTTATTATACCACACACGAACAGAGAAACAAATCGTCAAAGACTGATGATGTTGCTGAGAATGATGGTTAAACATATTTTGTGTCAGAAAGAAGGCTATTGGGAAGGCAGATACAAATATTTTATAGCCAGAATTGTTTCATTTCTTTCTGAAAAAATAAAATGCGCCACATAATGGGAACTCTCACTTTTAAACTGCAGGAAGTTGATTGAAGATCATTCTTTCATGGTATAAATATTTGTTTATTTCGCTTCCCTGAATACATGCGGATGACATTAATATGATCTGAGGACATCATAAAAAAAAAGAACAGGGCTTCCAAAAGCCTTTTTAATAAAGCATTCAAAATTGAAGTGCAGAGATGTACAAATCAATAACAGGGATTTCTTAATAAAATTGACATTTGACATTTTCTCGTAATAGCATGTTCTGAACATTGTGGTTGTGTAGAATGTAATGAATATACTTACTAAGTTACTGTATAGTTACTAGTAAATTCCATGATTTTTTCAAACAATAAACCAGATATAAATTAAATATATATATATCTTATGTTTTTATTTTGAATGTACAATGTAATGTAAAGGTTTATTTCTATATATGAACTATGTTTTCAATTTTTAAATCTTACCCTTTAAATTTCTCTGCTTTTCAGGTTCACACTAGATTGACAGGTGTGACATTTTCTAGTATATGAGTGCCTTCGGTCAGCTCAAGCATAGCAGAAAAATTCTGTCCCCCTCATAATGTCTTATCTACTGAGTAGTATTTCATTGTTGAGGTCGATGAAAATACTTCAATATTTTCTAGATGTGACAAAACCTATTTTTGTGTTACTACAATTTCCACCCTTTTTCATTTCTCCTTTGCTAGGAAAACATGTTCTGCTACAAGAGCTCTTAACCAATACATTAGGGATGATATTTTGTCTGTGTATCATCAGTGAACAGTATTACAGAAACTGAACTGTCTGAATTTCTTTTCTTCCAGCTCAGCTGCTTATTTTTAGACTGTGTCTCAGGTTAAAATACCGTGCCCTCCAGATGTATTGGGACAGCAAAGTCAAAAGTGCCTATTTTCGGTTTACAGGCAAGCACTTTGTATTTGTGGTGATGAAATTATGATCTCGTGATCATATTAATATGAATCATAAAATTGGGTGCCCAAACTTTTGCACATGCCACATTAACTGTTTTATTTTTTTCAGTCTGTTAAATTTAGCAAATTAATAGGGAAGGGTGTCAGCACACAGCAGGAAATACAAAAATGTGTAATAGTAATCCCTCACTATAAGACCAACTGCTATACGAGGTTTCATTTATACTCTAGTAATTCCTACTTGTTTTTTTTCATTTAATGAAAAGTTATTAGCATTGTTGTCTTTCTCACATCTAGTTGGATGAAGAATTTACTTTTTTATTCTTTATTGCATAAGAACTTTTTTATAATAAAGGCTTATGTGTTAAATGCATATAGTACAGTACCTATATGCATTTAAAGAGAAGAAAAATGCAAAGTTTCGGCTGTGGAGCCTTCTTCACACCTGAAGAAGGCCCACAGCCGGAACGTTGTTTCTTTTCTTCTCTTTTCAGCATGGAATAAACCTTGACTTGTTCCTTTGCAGCTACCTACTGTACTTGAATTACCTTGTTTATGCATTTGCTAACGACTGTAACAATGTACTATACAGTACAGTAAATGAGCAGGAATGGTGGCATTCTCCCTATGTATTATTTATGCATTGGCTTATGACTTTAGGCATGTTACTCAATTAACCAGGAATAAGTACCATTCCATACCATACTAAGGTAAAACGTGGGTGTTTGAGGGAACGTTTTTGAGTTCTGGGACCAATTGGAGATTGCAACACAGGAATTAATGGGAATTTAATTTCCCTTATATAAGTTTTTGCTTTACGAGCAGTTTTCCAGGAAAGAATCAAGCTTGTGTAATGAGGGGTTACCGTATATAAGATCTGCTGATGAGCTCTTTGGTAATTGTCATGCTGCATGACATGAGAGTGTTTTGTTCCTCTCCATCACTGGGTGGTATAGCAACACTTCAGCCCAGGACAAGAAACAGACGGAGAGAGTAGTGTATAGCTTCTATAAAATTCCCTCTGTGGACTCATTCTATTTCTCTAGACTGAAGCGTAAAGCTTTAAAGATTCTCACTGCCTCTTCCCACCCTGCCCAACCTTTGTTCACTTTCCTCCCCTCTGCTAAGTGCTTAGGTCTATCAAAACAGGCACTAATAGGTTTGGTATCTACCTGGAAGTTGTGAGATGTATGAACTCAGTACTTTCATTTTTAAATGTTCGCATGGCTCACTGTTATTTCATTTCATCTGGTCTCACTGCTATATATGTTATTACTGGTGTGCGTTTAGGTTGGTATGTGAAAATGTGTGGGGTGGATGCTGTCAATTATTGGCTCTGTGTGGTGTATTTGTATTGTATGTCTTTTAATTGCTTGCACTCACCAAACCAAATTCCATACAATGAGGTATTGAGCTTTTACTTGCATGGAGAAGTGCTACCCATTACGTGGGGAAGCATTTCCTTCTACATTTGCAGACAAAATGTTTCTGTAAACTTCAGAATTCATTCTGCTACTTGTTTGGCTATCGTGCCATCAATAGGTACATAATCCAGAAGAATGAGGGAACCGGGCCCATACTGAGGATGAAAATACTCTACCTCTGCCATGCTTCACAGATGTAGTGGTGCATCTGAAGTTTCTCTCTTTCTGTACACTTTGAGCTTTCAATCACTTTGATAAAGGTTTTTCTCGGACTCGCCTGTCCACACGATTAGTTTCAAAACTCTCTTGGCTCATCTCTGTACTTCTAAGCCAATTCCGAAACCTTGTAGAGATGTACAGGAAACTGTACCTCTCATCTTTATTGATATTGTAATTCATTGTGGCTCCAGAATGAATACTTAAAGAACCACTGCCCCACACCTGTTGGAGGACATTGTATGATATCTTAAGCAGTGGACCATTTTGTTATATATTAAGTGTTTGGCAATCTAAACCCAATAAGAAAAAAATCAGCCCTTTCAATCACACAGGCACATTGCGATGAGGTGATTTATCATTAACACTTGTCCTTCCTTTTATCTCTGACAGGTCGAACTAAATGACAAACAGCAACTGGTTTTAACCGAAGGAGCTACTTTAAGAAGAAAGGCCACTGTGTGATTCACAGCTCTCTGAAGAGAGGTGGAGTCTGGAAGGGTGTCTGGAATGTGCTGTTTGTGCATGGCTGTGGCTATGAGATGTGTTTTGCTGTGAGTTTGTGTGTGTGTGGGCAGGGACTTACACACTGTCAACTTTTGACCAAATTGATTACTAGGATCCATACTGTATGTAGACCAACAGATTGAATTCATTTTTGGTGATCTGTGAATTGTGTTCTTAAGCATGACAACTGTACTGGGACACCGGTGATATGAAATGCAATGTTTTGTCTGCTTGTTTTATGCACAAGACATGAATTAATATAGGTACGTTACTGGTGTGATCTCAACGCCCAGTTCCCGTCTCCTGGCAGCCATTCCACACCGGTCTAAACTCTAAATTGCTAGAAAACATTATTACACCTTTTAAAATCTTTTATGGAAGTTCTGCAGTCCTGAACTTTTTTTTTTATATGGGTTAAATGTCACTATGTGTGTGATAGATTTTTTAAAAAAATTTTAAAGGGTGCAATTTTTATGTAATGTTCTTACGTTTTCTCAATTTTCCATTCTGTGATTTTTTAAATGCTATTCCGTTCTAAAATTCATTGTTTACAAAGAGCTGAAATTCCTAATTTTAACATAAACTCCCACGGGACATGTGAATCAAAATGACAGTAACATCTCGTCTTGTGTAAATATTCTGTAAAACTTCAAAGATGCTCAGCATTGCTAATTATATTTATAGGTCAAAAAGTGTTTGAGACAAAGACAAGAACTCATTCTGCATATAAAAGACTTAGTTAAGACCTCCATATGTTCATGCTTTCTTTTTTAATATTTCCCCAAGATCTGCTCAATGTCACATTATGTATGTTGCCATGCATAAAATTATAACCATATACAAGATCAGTTTTTGTTCATACATAATGCCCCTTGATTCAACTACCATCTACATTTAAATATTTTAATTAAGCTACATTATTTACCCTGAATTCCTTTTATCTGTTATTGTGAATAGGATTTACACAGAGGAAAGTTGTATATTATGTACCTCTAATGTAAATCATAAGTAAAACTTCTAAAAAATAAGCACACCATTAAGTAGTCTCTGAAACATCTAATGAGAAGCTCATTTTTAAAAAAATTCCGTCCATAACTGGCCATATGGTTTTCTCTTTTATTTTACTATATTGGCACTGAATTCACTATCCTAGTACAAGTATTAAGTTAGCTGGTCAGAGAAAAATATTTTTTTCCATCATTCCCACTATAACGTAACCTACTCGCTTTTTTTCCTTATTATACAGTACATGATCTTAAGAGAGAATTTTATTTTAAAAAGTATACAAAATAATAGATTGCTAAAAATCATACATCATAAATAGAAACCTCCATATGTATTCGTTTTTAAAATGCAGAAAAATGAACTCATCTGACACTTGTAAAATTCTAGCTTTGCTATTGGGTTCCGATTAACTTGCTAACTTCCGAAACGCAAAACTACCACCTGACGCGGAGCTCATTTGCTTACATCTTATTGTTCTTTCAGCAGCTCCTTTTAAATGTCCTTTCTTCACATGAATAAAATCCATTAAGATGCGTTAATGTATTTCTTAGTTTTAGAATTTAACTTTGAGTCTCTCTGTTTCTTTATTTTATCCACTAAGTTTTTTTTTAGGCAGTTAACATTTACTACCTTTTACAAATAACCATTCTCAGGCTGTACATTCTTCATATTAATACTAGTGCCTTCTTAAAAATCTGTAACTTCTTTTATCACTGACTAGGTTGTGTAGTTTTCATTTGAGGCTCCATATCGAAAATAACTGCACGTTTTTGTTTTCTTCAGTGTAAATGAAAACTGGAGACGAGGTTTAAGACAGACTTTATCACCCTCTGCTGGACAGCAGAAAAAGTGAATGGTGGTTTAGAAACTGTTCTATTTTCTTTCAATGTTTAAACTTGTTTAGTGGTAGCCAAATAGGACAGAAATTCACATTGGTGCTGTATTTTGTTAGTGTAGTCTTCAGAACCTAAATTAAATTTAAACCAGCCGTCCTATCTGATTTTTTTTACAGGTGATACCTCAGATAGGCCACCGAGACCAGTCAGCAGTATTCCACAGTTTGTGGTCTTGTTGAAACAGATCAATAAATGACTTGATAATATTATAGATTCCACTGTGGCACCTCACAGAGCGCTAAAACAGGCTTTTAAATATAGTACGTGTGTTAGTCCTGTCATGTTAATCAGATTTTCAGAAAAGAAATGTTAACACTTCTGCGATGGACTAGTGTCCCATCTAGGGTGTATCCCGCCTTGCAGTCTTTACACTGGAGTCCCATTCCCCAGCGTCCCTGTACTGGATAAAGCAGCTTAGAAAATGGATGGATGTTAACACTAACACTTAAAGGCAGTTTTAAAAAGGTAGCAGAAAATTTCACAGCATGTAACTTTCCATTTCAACTCGTATACTAATGACAAAACTTTTTAACTTGCAGGATAAATGAAGCATTTTACAGTTCTTTTGCAACACGCTTTCAACTATACAATTCATAAGGATTTTAAGGCAAGTCATGGCTCTTCTTTGATGATTCTTTAACATCTACTTCATGAAAATCTTTGTAAAGGTCAAATAGGCTCCAATAAGTATAAGGCTCTTCTACTGCAAGACTTAGAAAATGAAACTTTCAGTAACTAAAGAATGCACAGTATTTTGTATGCTTCTCAAAACACTTCAAGACACAAAAGAGCATTAGGCAGTTAGTGTTGGTACATTATAATATTTTGTTCTAAGGTCAGCTACTGTAACAGGACAGGTACTAACTACATGTTCTGCATATCACGGTTTTGAAAGTGTTAGCTCTATTTTTATTTTTTAAGTTCCTCTACATGTACTAATATGTCATGCTTTGCCAACACTGCCAGCTTGAGACAGGCTGCAATAAACTAATTCTTATCTTTTTGAAAAAAACCCGAAATACACTATTTCTGGCTTTGTATGTGTGACAGTCTGTGGATATTTTTATTGTATGTAGAACAGTAGAACCATTTTGCACATTTAATTTCTACCTTGTAAATATTTTACACATTCTTATGTGACAAGTGTTACAAATAAGAACACTATGTACATTTTTTTTCAGGCAATGGTAGACCAGTTTGGGGTACTGTGTACAAATTAGTGTTAATAACAAGAATTTCTTGTCAATTATTAATAAACTGTAAATTGGAGTAGTTTAACTGTGTCTGCGAGTTCATTAATGAGTGTTATTCTCTAAAGTTCAAATGTCTTAGTTTTAAATGTTAACTAAGATGCTTTCATAGTTATCTGGTGAAATTTTCAGAAAAGAAAAACCTACCACACCATAAAAGCCTCTGATGGTTTCTTTGATTAAACTTCTTCTTCAAAGGAGTTCTCAGAGATTCTAATCTGAAAGTATCTGAAATGCTGTTAGATATTTGTAAAATGTTAAGCAAAACGTTTCCTTTTGCTGCAGAACAACAGTGTGGTTAGGATGTTATCATCAGAGACTAATGTGTCTTTCATTGAAATACCATTTCATGACAAGAAAATGCCCGTGCAGTAATTATTACTAATTATTATCAAACACACTGATCAGACTGTCTTATCAAATTTCCCATTCATTTTAAACCTGCAGTTTATTCCTACGTGTTTCTTTGGTTGTACTGTTGGTGAACTCTCTTGGGCTGCACAAAGACCAAAAAACAACTGTGAAAGCTGTTCAGACTGGTTCATCTTTGAGTAATTACATTGATTTATTGACACAGTTATCCCCAAGTAAAAATGTACAACTCATTTTATCTTCACAAATGTGTATATATATTTAGTGGACTACTCTCATGTAATTCCTAAATCTGTGTACCTCGTATGTAAATGATATATGCCATCTAGAGGCTAAGTATTATAACTGAATTATTTAATCATGGATAAGATAATCTCCAGTAGTAATAATGAAGGAGCAATTTTATTCATTTGTGTATATGGCCACAGCCAAATCTTAAAGAGCAAAGAAAATTTCACACTTTTTTTCAATTTAAGATGAAGTAATAGCACATTTCTAAAGAAAAAATGGTGTCACCTCCATTTTGATCCTGCTAAAGATGAACAATAAAAGTTGCATCAAAAAATCAACAGGTGCTATATTGTAATTTATCAACAAGCGGAATATATTTTACTTTATTAATGATCAAATGAAATCAACCAAAAGTGCAAGTATATAGACTGAATTTGGCCATTGCAAAATGTTGGTTTTGTGGCCCATCAACCTCTTCTTTACAGTGATGTGAAGAAGAAACCACACCCTCTTAGGATTCTATGGTTTTACATATTAAGAAAAAATCTGACCTTCACTTAGTTCTCACAAAGTACTAGCAGTAGATACATCTAACCTCATGTGATAAATAACACAGAATTACGTTATAATAAAACACACTTTATTATTTAAGCAAAAAAAAAAGCCAACATTCAGAAGCCTTGAGCAAAAAAAAAAGTAAAAGCACCCTTACTGCTTCCATATCCATTAAGAAGATAATTGGAACCTGGTGCTGTTAAACGGGCACATAATTAGTTGATAATCAGGAAGGAGTCTGTGTATAGAATCGGAAATACTGTCAGTTTGGACTGGAACAGTCAGCTTTGTGGTAACATATCATGGCTAGGTCAAAAGATATCCATGACCATCTCAGCAAAATAATTGTTGCTGCTCATTAGTTTGGGAAGGGTTACAAAGCTATTTCCAAACAATATGAAGTCCATCATTCCACAGTGAGAAAGAGAATTTACAAGGGAGACAAAATTCAAGACGGTTGCCAGCCTACTCAGGAGTGGGTGTCCCAGCACATTCACCCCCACGGTCTGACAGTAGGATACTCCAGGGATCTCCAAGCCTCAGTCAAAAAGGTAAACATTTTGAGGTCATGATTCTACCATGAGCAAAAGATTGAACAATAATGGCTTTTGTGGATGTGTAGACAGGCGAAAAACCCTTCTCTCAAAAAAGAATGTTGCTGCATGGCTTAGGTTCACCTGAATGAACCACAAGACCATCTGTCAAGCAGGGGTGATAATTTGGGCCTCGTTTGCGGCCACAGGACCTGGACGCCTCGCAATCATTGAGGCCAGCATGAATCCCTCTCTATACCAGCATGTTTGGTTTATATAAAATGTAGGAATTCCTATGTTTTATTCATGTAAAAAGGAGATGCTAATGACTGTAGGCAAGTTACAGAAATAATTAACTAGGACAGTTATTGTTTTCTTAATTGGGCACCATTCTATTCAGTATCAAGCCGAAGTTTGGGAGTCTGAGGGAACAATTCTGAGTTCTGGAACCAATAGGAGATTATAACACTGGGAGTAATAATTTGATAGATTAAGTTGTGTTAAAAGAACACTAAAAACTTTTGCAAAACAAATGTCAAACAACAAATCAAAAATGTCTCAATCAATCATTTAATCAAGATTTATTTATCAATGCACGAACAGTACAGCATACAGCAGTGTTGTCAGCAATGAACTGCTTTGTCCGCAAGCTCGTTAAGAGGGATAGAAGAGTAAAAGGACAGGAATTTATAGGGATAAGATTAACAAAAAGGAAAAAATAGTGTTATGTCTGTAGTCATAACACTATTAAAGTCTCTCACAAATCATCCTCTTAAAAGTATTAAAATTCTAAAATACTACCAGGGTATGATGCTTCACAAAAAAAACATTTCAATTGTTTTTTAATGCTGAAGTTTCCCCACGTCATCACTGACATGAAGCCACATTTTGCAGTGATCTTGTACATGTACAGTATGTCATGCAGTAAGATGGTAGAAATCCTGACCTGTTGTAAGACACATCATCACTGAGAAAGCAGGCATCTGTGACAAAATTGGAAATTCTGTGGTGTAAATGAAAAAAAGTACACCCAAAACATACACTATATTTAAACAATTCTAAAGGTTTCAGCATTTTAATTAAAATACATTCAAGTAGAAATCACACCAAAAAAACGCAGAAAGCAAAATGATAGCCCTCTATTTCACTGAAACTAGTAAAGGTTCAATCCAAGATAAAAAATAGAAGAAACACAATTTATCGGCTGTTTCTTTAGGTATAGAGGTGTAGAGGACATCTGAAGAAGACTGAACAGCTGAAATGTTGTTTCTCCTTTCTGTTTTTCAGCTTAGAATTAACCTTTAATAGATCAGGTGGGTAGCTGCGTCAGCATGCATAGGCTGCAAAGGAACAAGTAATAGGTGTATTCCCTGCTGAAAAGAGAAGAATGAAAACACAACGTTTTGGCCGTGGAGCCTTCTCACACCAAACAAATCGTTGTTTTCTTTCTTCTCTTTTCAGCATGGAATACACCTATTACTTGTTCCTTATTAACCTTTTAATGTTTCCTTTGTAGCCAACACACACCAACACAGCTTCCCACCCAACATCTCTATCTCACTGGACATGCAATTAAAATTATAATTGTAAAGTGCCTCTTGATTTTGGTTTTGTTCCATCAAATTCAAGTAATGACATTATAGGATGTACCTGTATTATTTCAAGAAAATTATAAATCATCTGTCACAATCATTATTTTCTTCTGAATAAGCATTCAATCAAATGAAAGATATATACTTGTAAACTATAGCCTTGCCACCTTAAGAGCAATCGAGAATTTTTTTCAATTAAAAACCTGCTGCTAAGAAAATAAATAGATCTGCTCAAAAGCAGAGTGATTTCCTTTATAAACTGGACTGTAGTTGTAGATCAGAGCTTTTGATTCTTCTTCTTCACTTGGAAAATGGTGAAAGTTTTTCCTTGCTGTTAAAAACAAAGAAAACCCATTTATAGCACATCCATAAATACCTTTTTGCTTCTATCTGTTGAAAGCACATTTTAAACAAAAAATACATTCTAAATAAGAGACTAATGCAGAGTAAATTATTAATACAACAAATTAAACTCTTGATTATGTTTTATACATTTTTGGTAATTTAACTGCAGCTTCATCTTTCAGGACAATGTAGTAGCTGAAGCCATTCTCTACCGAAATAAAATGTGTTCTTAAATCTGTTAGTCAATGTTAGTCAATATTTCAAGTGTATATATAAATCTATATTTCAAGTGTATATAGACAGTGTGTGTATATTATTTGTTAAGTTATACAAATATTTGATCATTTAGAGTATTCAGCCTGCTCCTCACACTAACTCAGGATGATTGATTATATACTGAAATACCTCCCACTAAAATACACACTTTCATGCTTATTTTAAAATTAAAAGAACAGTATTTGAGGTTAAAGAACAGAATGATTGATTCTTTAAACCCCACTCCATTCCCAGCTTGCAGCCAGTGACATGAGTAACTTCTGAACAGCAAGACACAAGAGCCCCACAGAACTGTATGTCACTCTCCCAGTCTGAGATGGCCCCCAGCCTGGCAGGCAGCAGCACAGCCTACATTAAAGTGGAAGCTTTGTGACCCCCCGCCGCACTCTGATTTGACCCAATCGGGAGGCTTTAACACCGGAACAGAACCTGATCAGTTACCTTCATTGACAAAGAAATCAGCCATATAGAAGGTAGCCTTCACTGCATTGGGTGAATGGGGAATGTATGGTCTTGTCCACTCAAAGGCATTCTTCTCAGGGTGCCACTGAGTTCCATAAATGGGGACATCATAGGCTGCACACAGAATAAAAATCAAGCCATATGTAAAACAATGGAATTCCTGTGGAAACCTAATTGAGGCATTTGTACTTATTTTCCTAGGAGACCTCAGTGTTTATTTTTAATTTTAATACAAGGTTTCTAAAACACCATTTTAAACTACAGCTGTCAACACAGGCCGTCATTTTCAAAATAAAACATATACTACGTTAACTAGGACTGTAGGCCAAACAAAACAAAGGTCACAGCCTATCCCAGCAAGCAATGGGCATAAGGCAGGATACACCCTGGACAGGACGCCAGTCCATCACAGGACAGACACACACTCACACCAGGGCCAGTCTTCCCAGAGGCCAACTAACCCATTGGTGTGTCTTTGGACTGTGGGAGGAAACCGGAGCATCTGGAGGAAAGCCATGCAAACATGGGGAGGACATGGGATCGCACTCAAGGTCTGGGATTGATCCCAGGGCCCCAGCGCTGCAAGGCAACACTGCTAACCACTGCGCCTGCTCCCTTTCCACTGTTCAGTTTCCATGAGATTAAAGTGGAGTGAATTGTACTGTAGCTCCTGGATTCACGTTTTTAGATGCATTTAACCAGAGCAAACACTGGTTAAAATGTTTAATGTTTAAAAGTAATAAAGAAAAGTTACAAAACAAAACGTTGCTTTGAGCCCTTTTGGCCAATTACAGAAAAATCAAAACTGAAAGGCGCTGAACTAGAAGAGTGTTGTCCGTGTGATGATCATGTGTCTTTTTCTTCCGTTCTGGGGGCTGGGGGTGCCTTTTCAAGTGTTTTCCTTGGGGGGCTGAGGAGCGCCCCACCTTACATTTTGCATTTCCAGGGGTATGCCGGTTTATATCACACAGCAGGCAGAGGAATCCTATTCCGCTGGGCTCCTGAGCAAGGCCCTTAACCCCAGCTGCTCCAGGGGCGCCGTATAAATGGCTGACCCTGCGCTCTGACCCCAAGCTTCTCTCTGTCTGTGTGTCTCATGGAGAGCAAGCTGGGGTATGTGAAAAGAGGAATTCCTAATACAAGAAATTGTATAGGGCTAATAAAGTGATCTTCTCTTATTCTGTTCTTTACATTTTGAGTAATGATATGCATTTAAGAGTTATTTTGAGAAATGGGATAAAGAAATGAGGGGCAGTAAGACATGCAAGTCTTATGGAACAAAGTAAAAAACCATGAAGGACACACAAATTAACTATTAGTAGAGGATAAAATCTAGTGAGCGGGGACTACTTGACCACTCAGAAAACTAAACCAAATGAGTATCAAACAAAACATGCTTTTGAATGCAGCTGAGCCACAGTGCCACAAGCCAGATGCTTTTTATTTAGCCTACAGACTGTACTGCTTAGCCTTTTTCATGCACTTTTAAAATACATACCAGCTCCAGACAAGTTATCATACAATTGACATCCCGATACTGTATTTACACAATGTCCATCCTACTTAGAAGTCTTCAAATTTAAAAGACTAAATATCATAGATTCACTTGATATTTCTATAGCATAAAACATTTCATTATCATTGCAAAACAACTTTTAAGAAACTGAGATCATCTAAGAACTAGGTGACATTTTGTGTTGAAATTGTGGAAGGTATTTTTTGTAGCCCAGCCTTTTAAATAAATGAATGTTCTACATTTTATTATATTAACTTCTTTTATGAAACAGTCTTACCTTCCATGGTAGAAACAAATTCAAATTTCTCATCCTTGTTCGTTGTCAAAATGTTGTAGAAATTTCTGAGTTTCTCGTCACTATTGTATTTCTGGAACAGGTTGGAAGCAACGGTAAGGTTTACTTCACAATCGTGCAACTAACTATGCAAATAACATCCCATTCCAAACAACCTGGCAAATGGGTATCTAGCACTGGCTGGACCAACTTCAAAATAACTTAAGGTTTACAGTTATCAGAGATTGAGATGTAGCTTGACTACTTTGATAACATTGCAAGTCAAAGAGTAAAATCCTATACAATTTAGTAAATTCAGTAAGTTTCTGGCTCAACCAGAAGAGGCGCTGGCTCAGAGCACAGTATGGAGTAGGTGTTGCTAAGTTCAGGTCTGGGTCACCAGCCGATAACAACTGTGATTCCCCAAACAGGGCTGGATTTGGCTCAGCTGAGCAGGGAGATCTTGGGTTTTCCTGCCAAAGGCAATTCCCTCAGAGGATCTCGGGAAAGAAAGTAGCTCGGACACTACTTTGAATGGCACAATTTGGCAATAAAGGAGCACTAATAAACAAGACCGGTTGGGGTGGTGCTGAGTGACAACACTCCAAAAGGAAGAGGAATGGAACAAAAGAGCACAAACACTACTTTCAATGGCACAAATGGAGCAAAAAAAGAATTCTGTAATTTAATTTTTTGTGCTTTTTTTCTTTTTGTAGGTGTGCCGACTTCACTGAGCTCAGTTTAACATCTCTGCCTACAGCAGTTTCCTCATTCACCATACTGGAACAATGGAATTTCTGGTCTGGAGGGAATAAGGCCACCTACTGGTCCAATAGCACCATTTGAGGCAGCAATCTGGATTTAGACCTGCATATTTAAGCACGGACTACAAACTGAAGCATTTTGGGAAAGGCTCACCTCAACAGAGAGACTCCATATGTGTGAGTTTTCGGTTATAGACTCAGTGGCAAGAGCTTCCAAGAGCTCTGTAGGGAAGTTCTTAAACAGCCTACTTTCTCTGGCACCTACAAAACAGTGTAATGTAAATAACTGCTACCGATTTACTACACAGTGAATAAATCTACACACCTAACACACAGCCAACACTGAATAAATGAATTTGGACAGAATACAGTTTAGGAATTGTATGATTGTATGGAATGCGAACCTACCTTTAGTAAAAATCAACGGAAGTGCAACACTAGTAGTGTTAGTCCTTACTAACAGAATCTTTCCACTCGTAAGGTAAGTCAGCTCCTCAAATCCTAAACAGGTACCCCAAATAGGGAAGTAGTCACCTTCAGAATTAGCCTAAAACAAACAAAAATAAATGACTATACTTCATTATTGCATATTTAAAGTGGTCTGTTCTGAGGTTATGAGCATAAGAAAAAAAGGAAGACTGCAAAGGAGAGGAGAACTGACCCAGTTTTGGTTGTTAGGTAGTTTTAACAGCTACTGTACGTGAAATTAAAGGTTTTACCTGCCACTTCTAGAAACTACCTGGCTGGGAAGCCTGTACCAGACACTCGCAACCCCAGCTGTGATGAATTATTACATTTTCTTTATTCTAAATGAATTTCCTTTACATTTCCAATTGCAATCCCATGTCCTTGTTTCACTACAGAGCATGAAAAAGCCCCTAGTGCACAGGGTTTCAAACAAATAAACAAGGACATGGGGTCACAACTGACGACTAAAGGGTAATTCGATTTACATTAGTAATACCCAAAAAATCAGTTCTTATGATGTTGCACATCTGGTCTACATGATTTCTACGGTGCATTACTGTATGATCCATAACTATGAGCAATTTATTTTTAATTAATTTTTAGGCAGGTTGGGGGAAGGTTATATAAGCATATGTAAGGCTCTGCATATGGAGGTGTATGTCCTGAAGAGGAAAGCTCAAAAAAGGACACATCAATCCTACTCAGAACAGGAAATTCTGAAAAACTACAGTATGTGGCCCAGCAGACATCAGTAGGTATCAGAAACTACACCTTCCTGTCAGGGATAAACATTCTCATAAAAACAGCACAAATTTACATTTTGTGAGAGTAGCTTAGCTTAGCTCAGAGTTCGAAAGCTTAGAGTTTAGAAATAAAAAAAATACTTTACGTGTATTTTATTTATTGTTTTGCCTCCATATGCCCCTGAGAAGGAACCCTTATAAGCCTGTGCTTATATGCCTCGTGAAAACTCATCGGCTGTTGTCATAGTAATGTGTTCCATTAAAGACTGTGGCAATGACCTCAATGAAAAATAAATAAATCACACAGGGACACACACATTTTCTTTCATAACACATAAACAGTACATTTAAGACACTTTGTTTTACCCAGTAGTAAACTGTAACCTCAAACTGGCTTTGAAATCAGCAATTGGAATGGATCGACGTTTTTATTTCACCTGACAAAATGCTTACTTTAGCATTCGATATCTATTCTGCACATAACTGAAAATGGTCAGCGCAGGTCTTGTGATTAATGTCAAAGATATAGTGAGGAATGAAAGTTACCTTTAAAGCAAGCTGATAAAAAACACTTGCAGCTTTGGCATACCCTGAAGAGATGAGGTTGACTCCTCCCCCCGGCAACAGGAATCTGACAGGAGAAAGTTACATTTTCATGATATTATTATGTTTTTAAAACCAAAAATAACTAAAGGAATAAGCAGATCATGCAGACTTTTGACTTTCTTATGCTTTTCCCACTTTATCTCTGTCTTGGTCTGTAGATAATCCAGTGTCAGGGGGTGCAGTATGGGTACAATATTGTGCCAAGTGCCCCATTCACATTTCACTGTTAGCAAGTTAGCAAGTTTCCTTGACTTGCTTCATCGCAGTGGTGGCTGGGGCTAGCCAGGTGCAAGCAGGACTGATTTAGAGCTAGTTGTACTGGCCCTTCTCCACAGCACCCAAGCTCCTCTATTTCAGCTTCAGGTCACAGTGGGAAACAGGCACACTGCCTAAGAACACAGTGTGATCCTTGACTCTCCCGGATAGTGAGGGATTCAGATAAAGAAAATGGGAATGAAATGTGATGCAGTAAGACAAAAGACAGTCTTAAGATAACCTTAAGACTTTTGAGGTGAAATACCCCCAAACAAGAAAATGTAGTGATATAGAATACATACCCATTGATAGAGTTGAAAAGCTTTTCATAGTCCTCTTGTGACTGATTAATTCTATACAAGAAAGGGGAAATGAGTTTTTTAAAGCGTTGATGAAATACTACGAGAAATCTGTTCTTTTTAAGAAACTGCAAAACCTAGTAGAAGGTTATAACATTTTTCACAAAAATGAAAAGGAATTTATTGCATTTGTAGGTTTAAGAATAAAACCCATTGTTTTTCTTCCAAAGAAAAACTTTTCCCCAGCAGACAGATTTAAAAATACATGTTCTAATGTCCCATTCATAGCCTTTAAGGCAATTATTTTAAAAACAAGCCCAAGACTTAACAGTTAAGCTTTGTTTATATTACGTGTAAGAATAAAAAGCAAGTAGTTACAGAACTGAAAATAAAGAAGATTATTATACTATACTGTTTTGCTCACTGCAGCAATATGTAACATCAGTTAGGGTTGCATAACTAGAAATTGTAAAATTTTCATTTCTTCAGACAGGAGTTCATTGATTTACAGTCTGTAAATGATAATGTACTGTATTCTTAGTGGCAATATTTTTTAGTTTTGCTAATAGGAAATGGGGTAACACAGTGACAAAGGCAAATACATTTTGCCAAAAGGTGTTTCAGGAACTACTGAAAGTGTGTTATGTTTATAATCTGTAACAGTGCCATTAAGACTAGGTGGAAAAATATGCAGACATTACAGTACTACTTTCTCGCTTTATCTGTAAACCTATTGTATTAATTCTCCATTTTTTTTAAAATCATAACTGCCAGCGATAATACAGTATGACAAATATGAAACTTCATTGAGAATAAACTAGAAATTATTAGCAATTAAAATAGTACTGGCAATACTTTTCTCTTTTTACCTTATCCAATCCTAATCCTATTCTAAAAGTGCTGTCATTTACTTTCAAGTTCAGCTTTCAAAAACAAGCCAAAACAAAGATCTGTAACATAATTCCATATCATGTCCACTTAACATCATTGAGCACTACATTATTCATTGAACTGAATAAAACGTCTATAGCATGGTGTAAGTCAATATCTAAATTGCAAAGGATAAAGTGGTAACCGTACAGCCATAAGATGTCATAACCTTACTGCAATGCGTGGTCTCACTTATCTGAGCAGGGCGTAGTTCATGTTCTTACCTTACAGGCACCACTCGAGCTCCTGCTGACTCCAGGAACTTCACATATGACGCCGCAATGTAAGAACTTTCTGGGTTCTCAGATGATTTTATTTCTTGAGCCAAAACCCCTAAAATGGTTGATATAATATTCTATAATAAGATAAGCATGGTTACAAATGCAAGGCGCAAAGGTCTCTACAGTTGATTCAGTATGCTTGGCAAATAATTTATCAGTCAAACTCTCATTTTAGGATATAACACTGAACCATTTCGCTGTGCTTGAGACCTTTCTTGCTTTAGGTGCACAGGAGAAAAAAATATAAATAAATAAGATATAGCCTACAACATTGCAATACTTCTCTCACATCATTGAAAATAATGATAACAACCCCAGACATCTCTTCTCCACCATCAACAGCTTGCTAATGCCAAACTGCCCCACCACATTACCTGCCTCATCACAACTTTGCAACACTTCTTAGATTTCTTTACCTCCAAGATTGACAACATCTGGCATCACATTCTCTCCACTACGCATATCATTTCCATACCTCCTCCCTCCTCATCCAACTTTTCTCTCCAACTTCTCTCTTCTTGACTCAGCATCCCTCAATAAACTAGTTACACATATGAAACCCACCACATCTATTTTAGATCCCATTCCCACCACTTTATTCCAGTCCTGTTTCTCTTCTCTCTGTCCCATTGTCCTCTATATTATCAATGAATCCTTGAGCACTGGCATTGTACCAACGGTCCTCAAAACTGCTGCCATTACTCCCATGCCAAAAAAGCCTAACATGGCTCTCGACAATCTTAACAATTTTCACCCCATCTCCAACTTACCCTTTCTTGCAAAAATTCTAGAACGTGCTGTCACAGTTCAGTTATATAACCACCTCATGGCAAATAACCTTTTCGAACCCCTCCAATCTGGCTTCCGTCAACTTCACAGCACAGAAACTGCCCTGGTCAAAGTCACTAACGATCTTCTAATAGCTTCTGATTCTGGTTCTCTTTCTATACTCGTCCTTCTTGATCTCAGTGCTGCTTTTGACACTGTTGACCATGACATCTTACTTTCTCGTCTTGAGACTGTGTTTGGAGTTTCTGACACTGCTCTTACCTCACTGATCGCTGTTACTTTGTCTCTCTTAATGGGTATAGGTCTGAAATTGCTCTTGGTAAGTCTGGTGTTCCTCAGGGCTCAATACTGGACCCTGTGCTCTTCAGCATTTACATGTTTCTACTTGGTCAGCTTTTAAGATCACATGGCCTCAGCTATCATTTCTATGCTAATGATACTCAAATATACATCCAAACTAAACCTGACACTGATGTGGCTGTCCCTGTTCTATCTAATTGCATCTCTGACATAAAAACTTGGATGACTCAAAATTTCCTTCATCTTAACTGTGACAAGACTGAAGTCATGCTTATTGCCACCCCCATCAACTTTGTAAAACCAATCCTGTAACCCTATCTTTAGATTGTTCTGTACTTGTCTAAATTGAAAAACCTTGGTGTGATGGAACAAGTAATAGGTTTATTCCATGCTGAAAAAAAGAAGAAAGAGAACACAACGTTTCGGCCGTGGAGCCTTCTTCAGGTGTGTCAGAAGGCCCCACGGCCGAAACGTTGTGTTCTCTTTCTTCTTTTTTTCAGCATGGAATAAACCTATTACTTGTTCCTTTGCAGCCTACGCATGCTGATGCAGCTACCCACCTGAACTACTACAACCTTGGTGTGATATCTGGCTTAACATTCGACCCACATGTGCAGCATACTGTCAAAACATCTTTTTTTCACCTCAGAAATATCGCTAGACTATGCCCTATGTTATCACTAACTGTGGCTTAAAAGCTGATCAACACATTTGTGTTTTCTCGAATTGACTACTGTAATGCTCTACTCGCTGGGTATTTAAATCTACATTGAAAAAGCTGCAGTATGTCCACAATTCGGCAGTCAGAATCCTGACCAGGTCTAGTGCAAGGTCAAGTGAATACATGGCTTCTATCCTGGAGCACTGGCTTCCTGTCAAATTCCATGTGGACTTTAAAATCCTCATATTCACCTACAAGGCTCTGCATGGCTTGGCACCTCAGTACCTGTCTGAACTATTATCGCCCTCCTCCCCACCTCACAACCTTAGCTCTTTTAATTCTGCTCTCCTAACTGTCCCCCAAGCCCATCTACACTCTATGGGTGACAGGGCCTTCTCCTGTTGTGCCCCTAAGCTCTGGAACTCTCTCCCGGAGGATATCAGAGAGTCACCTTCTCTAAACATCTTCAAATCTAGATTCAAAACCTTCTTCTTTAGAAGAGCCTTTACTTAACTGGTTCCATTCTTTACCCCTCTGCTCCTACTGTATTTAGTAAAACCATCCACGGTCTCCTCTGTGTATTGTAATTGTGTTTTATCTTGTGTATTATTTGTATATATTTTTGTTGTAATTCTGTAAAGCGCTTTGAGAAGCCACCTTTAAAGGCGCTATATAAAATAAAGCTGTTTATGATTATTATTACAATAGTGACTCTTAAACTGGAAGCCAACATCCCCTGGGCTGAAAAACATGGCAAATGCCACTAAGTAAGCAAAATAAATGAAAATAGACGTCCCTTGAATAAATGTAATGCATAAATTAAGCAGGATTAAACAATTCAGTGTGTTCACGTTCAACAAACTAAGAATGTCAGACCAAAGTATGTGAATAGCTGGACAATGTGACATCTTTGAAAAATGTAGTGATACTGGCAATTGCAAATACATTATACATTTATTTTTTATGTCATAAGAAATTATCTCACTGCAGTACTGCATTACGAAAATTAAATTTGTAATACTGGGAAAAGATTGATGCTCACTCATGATATTAACTGAACAACAACGACCGCTGTATAATCTGTACTGATTAAATATTGTATAAATTATCCTTATTTCATTCTAAATTTTCACTTTGCTTTTTTGCCATAGGTGTGTCTCACTACTGTGTTCTTCATTTGAGGTTTTCAGTCTAGTGTGACAAATGAAGCACTGACATGATTTACCAAAGCATAGACTCCCTGTTTCAAATCAACTATCGTGCACCAGAGCTCAAAAAGTTCTGTAAAATGTATTAATTTTACTTTTGATCAACTGCTCAACTGTAATACTCCTACCCAGTCTCTGAGGTGTGCTGCAGGTAACTGTAATGAAGCAAAACATATCGTAAAATACCGTAAAAGCAGATAATCTCTCATTAAGAAAATACTTGAGTTAACTTTTGATTTGACTGCTCAAATTGGAACAAAATCTGCAAGAAACTGGGCCCTTTTGACTAATCTGTTCTTCCGGTTGGAGTCAAGTGACACAGTAGAAGCACGGAGTGACTTGCCTGAACCACTATAGTATATAAAACGAAGAAAAATTTGTAAGTTAGTGTCTATATTTTTTTAAGCAAACAAATGAGATGAATAATTTTAACTCACCGATAATGGGTCTGTCGTTTATTTTTGCTGTTTTGAACACTGCGGACGAGGCACAGCCAAGAAAAACAACTAGTAAGAATGCGTAACTCAGACAATTCATTTCCATGAACTAAATAAAAAAAATAATATCTATTCTACTGCACGTTGTACACAGAGATAAAACGTATTTCTTTTTGCGCTTCTACCCGAGACCTAACCGAACTGTTAAAAGTGAAATAAACGGCAGTAAATACTGTCACAACATCGTATCTGCGTCACTAGGTACAGAGCAACAATGTTCCCTGGGATATGTAGTCATATTTTTCGATCACTTTTTGCTTTTAGGAAATTAAAGTGTGATATAACTTTAGACTAAAGAGATCTGCTGCCTGGAGGATAAATAATTTACGTTTCCGTGAGTTTTAATAATGTGATACATAAAGATTGATATATATTTGAACGTATTAGACAATGTATATCTTACAGTACCCTATAGCCTTTAATGTGAAGCAGCGTTACTACCAATAATTCTAGATTGATTGATTTATCTAGTTTGTATAATTGTTGAAAGCAGGGCTACTCTTTTCTCTGTTCTTCAGACAGTCACATATTTTTGGTTATTTTCTTCCTGAATGAACTTTGTGTTTCCTCACAACGCTGTTTCTAGCGTTTTAAACACTTCCAACTTCAACGTCAGAAGCATAAGGATTAAAGTAGCCAGGAAATTGAGGCTACTGCAGTAACGGGTAACTACAGTACAACATTATAGGAATAACTAAAGCATGACAAGGGAAGGATTATGTGGATGTACAGTATATAGTACTTGTGGATACAGATTTTGTGGAAAAACAACCAAGACAAAAGAAGTGAGAGTGGGACTGTACATCAAAAATAACCCACAACTGAAGCAGGACAGTTTAGGATTTATATGGGGTAAACTATAAAATAGAATAGGACCCAAGAATAGGTACAGTATATTCTATAGACTATCTAATGCTGACATGGGCATAACTACTGTATGGTGACATTTGAAAGGTAAGTAGTAAAGATGACATAGTTGGATTTGAATTTTCTACTTAAATTAGGATAGAAGAGGTAAGCATGGGATACCTTTCAGTAAATTACTACTGAAAAAAACAAACAAATTTCCTTAGCAAGAAAGCGGGCATCTGAGTGATCCCATTCAATTTACTGCTTGTCCACAGGAACGCAGGTGTTCCCGACGTGGCTGATAAGGAGAAGGCGGGAATTTATTCCCTGGCTGCTGCTTGAAGATTCAGTTAAGGAATGCCAGTCCACAGAAAAAAAACAACAACTTTTGAAACACAGAAGTCTCAAACTGCTTAACATTAAATAGACAATTTATTTCTTAGAACATACGAAAGGTTACAAACAAGGGGAGGCCATTCGGCCCGTCTAGTCCATTGCAGTAATTAGTAAAGGAGCTCATCCGGCTGTTCCTTGAAAAAAGCCCGGGTATCAGCTTCAACAACATGGCTGGGTCTCTTGCTCCAAACTCCCACCACCCTTTGGGTAAAGACATGCCGCCTGTTCTAGGTTTTAAATGCACTTCCGCTTGTGCTCTTTGATTTGCGTGTCGCCGTTCATTTGGAAGAAAAGTGTCGATGCCTTTGAGAACGTCTTGGTGGGGATTGCGCACTCCAGTGTCTTCAGGTGTAGACTTGCAGTACTTGTACAGTAAGTGTCGAGTTCAAGTTAAAATTCAGTTCTGTTCTCAACTACAGTTAAAACAGATGGTGACTGAGCAGATGATTTTGACAGGAGTTGCAGATGGATATTTTTGTATAATTTGTATTACCAGTCACTTCCCAGTTTCAAACCTTGCTGAATGTTCTGTCAGTTGCTTTGCAGTGAACATACTTACTTGGCAAAGTCCACTGGATTTCTAAGACAGTTTCGCACTGTGGTTCCTAACATTCCAAATACATATGGTTTAAGAAGGACTCTTAATTATTAATAAATCCAACCTTGTTTCTAACAATAAACTATACAACATACGTTTGTCTTTACATTCATATGATTCACATTTGAACACAACATTTCACAGTTCACACAGAGGTACACTCCATACACGATCCATACAATGCTAAAATCATAGACTGTTGAAGGATGACTTATTTGGATCAGATTTTTCTATACTGCACATCTCTCTTGTTCCTCATATTGATATATAATCAATTTACTATGAGACGTAATTCCCAATTAAATCCAGAGAGACATGGTCATTAGGAAAATGATGTACCCTTTTGGAACAAAGCTTGAAAGGATTGAGATGAAAACTGTGATACAGAAGTAAATACAATCAATAGCACTTATATAACACTTTTCACCCAAAGAAGTGAGAGATTGCTACACCCATTGCATAAAAGGTGAGGTTTAGGTAGGCTACACTGTGCAAGCCCAGAGTGTAACTTGGTCAGCACATCATCGGTAACAGTTACCTACTGTATGTTATGACCATTAATGACTAAGTAGTCAATTTGTCAGAAATTCTGGTATAAAGGGAAGAGTGCAGTGGTCCACCAACACCACTTACAGTATCAGATCTCCCATTCCAGAACTACCCAGGGCAAGTCTTTGTTTACCTTCTGAGATCTGACAAGATGAGGCTACAAGATGGTAACTATTACATTTGACCTGCAAGTATTTATCAGAAAGAAAATACAATTTGCAAAAACCGTAACGATTTCATTTTCTCCTGTGGGTTTTGGCAGTGTTGAGGGCATCTGGGGCATCCTGGACTGAACGTACTCGCATATTAACATAAATAGCCATACTTCACAGGAGCTCACTAAAAAGTCTCAGGGACTTATTTAAAGGCAATAGGAAATTCCAGTTTTCAGTGTTGTGATTCACTTGCCTAAAATAAATCCAATCAAGCACTACCATTGATAAAAGTCCTGTAAATAAAACATTCATTAGATGAATATATTTTAACAGTACAAGTGATTTAAGATTACAGGAAAACATGAATTGTAACCAATTCATGCTTATGTTAAATATTTTGCTTTTGTCTTAGTGAATGATCTCCATATCACTAGTGTGTGCTGCAAATGAGAAAGTAAGTCTAAGGTCAAAACTATGTTCAAATTATTTGTAGTTGTATAGAAAAAACATTTAAACTATGTAAGTATTTAGCAACCTACTGTAACTCTCCTAGGGATACTTTTTGGCATGTAAAATATTTTTTTCAGCTTCCTTTTTTGAGTTCTTCAACAAAGGCAGCTCTGAGTGCATTTAAATGGCCTGGTTACCTAGGCAGCTACATTTTCTCTCAGATCTGCCCACAACACATTTCAATAGGATTGAGATCAGATGATTACTATGGAAAATTCAGCATTTGGATTACCTTTAGCTTTTAAAATTCAATTTGTTGTGGTGGTAATAATTGAAGCTATTTTAAGTGTGTTCTAATCTCTGACAGGTATTTAATATGTTAGTCAGGGTTATGTCTTAGTACTGTATATTGCTGTGTTGTGCTGTGAAATATTTGCAGTGCATGAAGAAACAAAGGCTACACTATTCTGAAATTGATAGTATGTCCATAACTTTTGTTTCTGTATTATTAGTATTAGCTTATGCATTGGCTCATAAGACCATAAAGTTATACCATATGAGAATGTTTTTAGAACTGTTTTTTCAGCTTTTTGAACGTGCTTTTTCACATTGGCTTTTTTATAAAACTATCTTTCCTTGAAAATGTAGACCATGATAGACTATAACTATACAAAAGTAAATATGATTATTTATAGTTTGTCAGTTTTCCTTAAACATTACAGGTACATAACTAATTTCCAATGTCAGATTTTACATTTTGTTTACAATTCATTCACTTCTTTTATTATTAATTAAATGTAATTTTGAGTTTTATTACATTGAACATTCCTGATATAGTGAACTGCAAATTATGCAGCAGACGGAATACTTTTGCCTTTGACTATAAGGGCAATAGTGATAGTGATTGCCACTCTGAAAACAACCTGCAGTATATCCTACATTTCAAACTGTAAACAAGAGTCTTTAGCTAACTGTAAACATACTGTATTTGCTGCTCTCTTCCAACGAAGACCTTGTGGAAAGTTTGGCGACAGAATGGTATTTCCATCAATTGTTTGAATCATTAAATCTTGATCAACAGGGAACTTGGCTCCTTCAGGTGCAAAAATGGCTTCTTAGTGACCAAAGAAAAGAAAACAAATTAGCAAAAACAAACTAGATGTTGATGGGGTCTAATTTATTGACTGTAGGAACATGAAAGGCTTTGTTCTCTGCTGCCCGTGGTGTCAATAGAGAGCTTATGAAGCCAGTCCTCTGACTGCAGAATAAAATCAGTCCATTCCTGGCAGAGCTCCTCCATGGCAGGTCCTGTACCTCCGTATTCTGGTGGTAGAATGCTCACCGGAAATTGCTCACAGAGGCTTTGAACATATGCACTTCCATGCATGTGGATCTGCATTGCAAAGACACAGGCGGGTGATGTGCATTGCACGTTATTATAATCCTTATTATCCTTTATGTTTATGATTAATTTCAGACACACAACGTGTGGAGCACCTGCACCATTTTGAGGCGCTGTGATCAGATCTTCACTCCATTACTGGCACACACAACAAAACTGGGAGACAATTATGCTAGAATCCTTCATATTGTCCTAAAACTTCACAAGCACAGAATTCCATCGTAAAAAAGGTTCTAACATTTGAGTATACCACAGTGTTTCACAGTTACATATATTTTATTATATGCTCAAAAAAGTTAGAACTGCCAATTGTGTGAATCTCAGCTCATAGTTTCAGCTCCTGTACCACAAATGAAGAATGACACATTGTTCTTCTTTGTTTTTTGTCCTAATGAAAAGGTAACACCGATTAGAGAAGTGGAGCATGTCTCACTGACGTCGCTGTAAGCTTGAGTTGAAGTCACTGTTTCAACAAGAGTTAGGTGGACCCTGACTGGCCAGTTTCTACCCTGCAGTGCTGAGTCAACTGAATGCTGCTATTTTGGGAATCCCAGTCTCTGTCAGCAAGTGGTATGACTGAGTGGCTTGAACTGTCATGGAACTGAAACAGTCAATATGTTCTTACAATAATTCCTTGAGTAATGTGTTAGTTAAATTCATGAAAACTTCACAATAAGTGAAAATGTGTTACGCGGGGACGATTTTCCCTTTCAAAATCATGGAAATGGGGGGCACTTATTCAGCTGTCATTTCATAACTTTATTTTATTTTGTCATTGTTATTGTCGTGTACTGTACAGTATGTGTACAAGTATGAGATAGCATGTTTGCAGGTATCAGTAAATCAGAAAGAATGTACAGTACCGTGTTTTTTTGTTTGTATGTTTGTGTTAACGTGTCTTTCAGTGTGTATACATGGGCAGCTATCTTTAATAATTTGTGTTCTAAAAAAGATGGCCTAACTTAAATAAAGTTCATGTTATTATAATAAGCGAGGCACAGTGGTGCACACACAGCACTGGAGCCCGGGGTTCAGTTTTTGGGGTGCTATCTGTGCGAAGTGTGTCTGTTTCCTCCAGGTGGTCCAGATTCATCCTATAGTCCAAAGACTTGCTGGTAGGTTAATTGGTTTCTGTAAAAAACAAAACTTGACCAGGTGTGAGTCTGTTTTTTTTGCATCTGTGTGTGCCCTGTGATGGACAGGCATCCAGGGAGCATACCTTCTTGAACGCAATGCTTCTCGAGATAGGCTTCGGGCCACTGTGATCCCGAACTGGATAAGGGATTATCGAAAGTATTGTGATACTATTATTATATGAAAATAAAGAATGGAAAAAAAAATAAAATGGCATTTTTTTCCCAAGATCACTGATATCATGTTGAATCATAAAAAGGCATAATAAAGTTTAGAAAAATTCTAACCGCATAAAACAGCTATGGTCAGACACACTGGTAAAACAAAGGACAGGGACAGATAATGGCACTATGTGTTCATCCACTCATGCATAATCCCACTACTTACACCAACTCGCACAGCTCTGTGAAGTACAAAGACGGGGATTAACACTATATGTGAAAAATGTTCCCTTAAAAATGAATAACATTTTTATTGTGAAAATGCGTTAAGTGGGTATATATTATTCTAGGAATTAGCATATCCTCAAACCACTTTAAAAATATATAGGTTTTGCTTTTCAATGGCATTAATGCCTTGTGCAGAGGGGATTACTGGGTATATAACTTTAGTTTTGTTCAGTGTTTTTTTTTATGGGACACGTCTTCCAATCATTTAGCTGGTAATGATGGACGGGACATTAATGATTAATTAATACATAACAGTCTTTTTCTGCTCTGTTTGGATACTAATTTCTATCCATAATTTTTATTGTTTCACTAATGTAAGTAACACATTACCTTTCTTCTAAAAGAAAGTATCAAGTAAAGGTTCCTATTCCAAATAAATCAATGAATACAGCTTGCATGGGAGTATTAATTCATAACACTAAGGCCTTAATTTCAAAACATACAGTAGAGGAAGGCAGTATAGTTCAGGGCTTATTCAATCTCAAAAATATCCAAATAAATAAAACTGCAGGCAATCATTTCCACTTGTTGCTGTACCTAATTTCATTAAAGACCACTTACCCGGGCTTTAATTTTGTCAGACAGAAATGGTCTGATCATGGCAAAAACTGGACGGAAGAATATTGGCTCATTTATCAGATGGATGCCACGCACCTTCAGTGGGAAAGAGTCCTGACGATAACACAATAAATAACAATAAGTAAAATAACAATACAAAAATCTTTGCAGTTTCGTTGTTATCAGTATGAAGCTCTTGGGATTCTAGTCCATATAGTAACCAATATGTCTCAGTACTTTAAAATGGAGTAATAATACAAAATGTTAATAATCCAAAAGTTAAAGAACAGACTGAATTAGCCGTGGTAGAGGAATTTTACGAATGGGGGCTGAGGTCAAGATATCATAAAACTAAAGCCGTTGAGAAGAATGAAGACAAAAAAAAGATGTTTAGGAAAGAAAGGTTTAATTTGAATAGCTTTCAATTTTGTTTCACCATACATAGGCCTATGTCCTAAAACCATTTGTGTGCGGTGCCTCTAATTCTAGTACGGTTTAAATACAATGATCATAAACATACGTACTGTGAGCACTGCAGAAATCCTTTTAGCCAGTGATGGGTTAATTTGCAGAGCGTGAGCAAAGCGCCAGCCTTGGAGGTCAAAGATGGCCTTCAGCCCATTTCTCTGGGTCTCAATTTCTTGTACAATCAGTTCAGAAGTGATTAGGCTGATACGAAAGACCTCATAGGCGGTGTAGTTCTTTGGGTTCCAATGACCTACAGAACAGAACACCAACATCTTTTTGCACTACTCACAATATAAAAATGTTTCCTAACCAAAAACCTCCAGAATATCTACAACAGATGATATTTAAGCATATCTTATTTTCTTTTAATACATTAAAGTTCTGTGTTGATTTCTATAATCTTCTTAAAAGTCTATAATCTTTTGTGATTATCCAAGGAAACACTGGATTCCAAGCTGTGGCCTTAAGGAAGGTGCAGGGTTCTGTGCTATCCTCCTGAGGAATACAAGTATCAAATTTTAATATGGCTTGTCAGTACAATGTTGAGAAGCCCTTCAACAAAGACCAAATCCTTCTACCACACAAAACTGCAATTATCCCCTCCAATATTCCTAATTTTATCTGTGTCTTTTCTAGAAGAGATGTTGTGCACAGAGGTCATTGCTAACACTACTTAATACGCAGGTGAGGACTTTTGATGCGAGTTACTGAAACCTGAACTTCCATGACAAATGTAAATGCATACAAAACACAGGGCTATTACCACTCATGATTCTCAAAGCCATTTCAAGGACTTTCATTGCCTATGAGGAGAAAAACTACTTAATCTCTGTGGTCAACTCGTTGGTCATAATGTTCGAAACCAGCTAGATGGTTATGAGTAAAACTGTGGTAAGAACCACATGTAAAACAATATTGTGATTGTGTTACTACTGAAAGCACTGCAGCTCACTTACTGCAGCAGAAGAGACAAACTGTCATTGATGCACTTTACTACTACGAAAGCCACATATGCAAGAAAATATAAGAACATACTGTAAATCAGATTACAAAGTGTGAAGACCATTTGGCACATCAAGCTCATTTAATTGATTCTGATTTCCCAAAGGCAGTTAGGGTATCTGTTTCAACAACATGGCGGGGTATAGCTTGTTCCAGACACCTACAACCCTTTATGTAAATGTCAGGCTGAAAAAAATGTCAGGTTCTTGATCCTAGTCTAGACACTCTTAACTAAAGTAACACACTTTTACCTCCCGACTGATTTGTCTGTTGTACACAACAAATAACAGTGTTCTGCACATCTGTGTGACATTTTCTATTGTCCATTGGAGTATTATTTTTATTTTTTCTTCTCTGAAAAGGACCTGGTTCCACTGATGGTAAGTCCATATGAGTTGTTGCTTCAACATATCAATGGCACCAAGGAGTTTCTTGGTAAGCAGGGCATATTGGTCCTTCTTTGTGTTTTTCTTTCTTGATTTTCACCAAGCTTTACATTCAACGGGTTTAATAACCTCATCACTACATTAGTGCTCAATCATCTCTGTCCCTAATGTGATAAGCACTCATATATGCCAGCAGCCATATCACCCTGCAGCTCACAGCTGGCAGCCCACTGAAGCTCAGCACGTGTGAGCCTGGTCAGTACCAGGATGGTAGACCTCCTGGGAAAAACTAAGGTTGCTGCTGGAAGAGGTGTTAGTGGGGCCAGCAGGGGGCGCTCACCCTGTGGTCCATGTGAGTCCTAATGCCTCAGTATAGTGATGGGGACACTATACTGTAAACAGGCGCCGTCCTTTGGATGAGATGTAAAACCGAGGTCCTGACTCTCTGTGGTCATTAAAAATCCCAGGGCGTGTCTCAAAAAGAGTAGGGGTGTAACCCTGGCGTCCTGGCCAAATTTCCCATTGGCCTTTACCAAGCATGGCCTCCTAATAATCCCCATCTATGAACTGGCTTCTTAACTCTGTTCTCCTCCCCACCGATAGCTGATGTGTGGTGAGTGTTCTGGTGCACTATGGCTGCCATCGCATCATCCAGGTGGGGCTACACATTGGTGGTGGTGAAGGGGAGTCCCCATTACCTGTAAAGCGCTTTGAGTAGAGTGCTATATAATAGATTATTATTATTATACTGTAGAACAGCCAAGGTCACTCAGGTTTGAGTCATGGACAACTAATGATCACAATTAAGCCAAAAAATTTAATTTATACAATCCATATACTTGATGTTTTGAAAACCGTATCTATATAGATATAGTGATAGGTTTTTCCATTTAATGTAATGTATGGTTCATTGTACATAATTCTGGCAGCAGAAATGCACATCATTGTCTGCATCTTGCATGACTACAATTTATGATGGTTGCAAACATCATGGTGTGTTTTAACAAACCTACCAGTACCTTACATACAGGAATTAAACTAATAGTAAAGTTCTTATATATAGATAAATAAATATTTATAAATAGAAATCCAGCTGAAAGAGTATAAAAATGCCAGTAATATTATGCTTTAGTAGATAAGTCTCTTGGAAGTTGTTAGTCTCACAGGAACACTGAAAAAACGTGGGAGTTTAGAAATAGCCTTAGGTGCCAGATTCACACAAATGCTCTAGATATGTCAATGGCTATTCTCCTATTTTTCAATACAAAAAGAGAGGCAACATGTTTACTCACCTCTCATACACACCAACAAACTGAAGGGAAGACATTTACCAGGACAGTAACATTATGTAATCTGTTTGTTTTTTTTTACTGTTATCGTCTGCATTCACCTGAAATGTTGGGCGAGTTCTCACAGTTCTGAATCTCACACTCCTTGGTAAACATGAACTTTACTCTAAAAGATCTTCCGCCAAGGATTTTTTGTTCTAAATAAATTATTTTTGGCTTTTACTTTCATAGTCTGCAGCTAAAGTCAGCCAAGGGCTTCCTAGGTTGGGTACAAAGGGGTGAATGAGGGTTGTTTTTTGTTTAACTCAAGACTCATGGATATACTGTAAGATTGGAACCACATTTTGCTTGACACGTACATTTTAATATCCCACCTACAGCTAAAACCTGTGAATACTGTGCAATATAAACGTCGAAATATTTAATATATTTTACATTGTAGAGAAGTTATACTGTATATATAACAGCTGTTTGTTATACAGACATGGTTGTATCATTAATAGTTGCAGAGGGAAATACAAACTACCCAATATCTACCCAGCATCAACATCAACACAAAAATGTGTTCTTTAACAGTTGGAAGAGAAGTAGACTAGAAAAGGATAAATATGGTTTGAACATATTCTGCCTGAAGCACTAAATTGATTCAACCAATGAGTAAGTAAATCAAAGCAGGAAAGCAGTGGCTCAAATAATCAAATAAATGGATTAAGAACAATATAAGGAGAAAGAAAGCACCTTATAGAGTTTTCAAACAGAGCAGGAACAAAGAAATTCTGTACAATGCACTGTACTGAATAAAAAAGGATAAAAGGCCTGGATAAAAAAGCTAAGAATGACAAAGAAAGAAATTTTGCAATTGAAATAAATTAAAGAAGATTTTTTTCAGTTTTACAGCAGTAACAGATGAAACAAAGTGTCTAAAGAGATAAAAAGGGAACTGTTTAAATTATAGAAGGAAAATGACTGATGTTTTACATGAATAAAGCTGAGCAAACATAAATTCGATATTAAAGACTAATTAACGATCAGTAGAACAAAACTAGAATAGAATCTCTATGGAAATATGATCCTAAAAGATACTAAGCATGGATTCAGAAATGGTAGATATCGTTAGAAAAATGTTAAAGAAAATGTAAAGTTTTGTTTAACAAGTCAACAATAGTAATGGATAAAAATAGATTGTAATACTGTATAATTTATATAGAGATTTTTTTCTAAAGAATTTTTAAATTTTAGGCAGCATGACACCACTCTAGTACCCCTTCCCTGTGTGTTATTGTGTCCTGATACATACCAGTCACTTATTCACTTTAAAATCACTTTTGCACCAAAACTTGTTACGCTTCCCAAGTCCCTCACCAGAAACCCACCTGCATCCAAAACCATCCTAGATGTTACACCCTTTTACTCCTAGACACCTGGGGTCGTAACAAACAATGTGCATGAAAATGAAAAAAACAGATGGACATTTAGGATTAAAACAGGAAAAACTAAAAACTGTTTAGTAACAGAGCTGAATGTAAGTAGCCTCTTACAGATATTACATACAAATATACAATAAAACCCACTAATGATGTACTAATTGCAATAACTAGAGTCAAACCCTTTCAGCATTTAAAATAAATTATTGTGATCAAGTTCACAGAGGTTAACTAATACTGTTACCACAACATGGAAAACTGACTGAGACTTTCTCCCTCTCTGAATTCATCATCTTCACTGCGACACCTCCTGGGTTTTGTTCACAAAGTGGCCGATCTTTCTTTCTTCATATGATGAAAGAATATGGACTACAGAAGGGTAGCTGAGCTCAGTTCAGATAACACAAATTGAATTTTCCAGTTAAGTCTCCTTTACTTGTGATAACTTAATTTCTGCAGAACATCCTATATGCAGACAGTTCAGGCATCATATTTAAGGAATACAAATTACAGAACTAGGGAAAGAGATTGATTTGAGGACCAGACCAGCGGTCTGCAATCTTTTTTCCTTCACTCACAAAGTAAGCGAAAGAGTGACGTCGCACAGAGTGCAAAGCCAACCCAAGGCTCACTGCCTTCACTGACTCTACAACAGGTAACTGTGAATAAAAGCACCATGTCACTTTTTGATTCACTTATTTTTTATTGCGCTTAAATCTTCAGCGATGAGTGTGAATCCTGCACGAGAACGTGATCTTAAATTCAATTTTAATTTATTCAAAACGAGAATACGAACCAATCCTATAGATCAGAACCCTGCTGCCGCTTGTATCTCTTGACCTCAGAACTCCATGGTAATTATTTCGGAGGAGACCCAGGACTGAGGATGGATGCAAATTGGCACTTATCTCAGGACACTCATTCCTCCACTTGTGGTAGTTGATCAGTAACTGTGGAGAGATTGCACAAGGACACACTACTGAATCATTGACCACAAAGCAACTAAAACATTCCAAAAAATGTTGTCCTACTTATGTCCCCATTATGGGATTATGTAATGAGCAAGCAAAGGTCAAAACATGTCTGTATCACATCACTGCCAGCTTAATGTTTTGAAACAAGTGGAAAGCAACATTTTAGAGCGATCAACATGTTGATAAACACAACAAGCATATCAATTCATCACAGATGGATTAATACCCACCACCAATTCATAAATTAGTTATTCACTAATCCATTAAGCGTAACAGTTTTTTTATATTTAAATCTTTTCACAGTTATCCCCACAATTAGTAGTATTTCTAGTGAATTACCTAATTTATACAATATGTGGAAACTTACTGTACTTTGACAACTTTGAAGTTGTCAAAATAGAAGAAAGAGATAGGTTACAGCAAATCTTAGATTATGTATCATTTTTATCAAGTGTATAAACCTTTAGTAATTGCACATTACCTTGTTGTGGATTTCTGTGTGAAACTTTTTTTTAATTTTTTCTGTCCTATCACTTTGCATCTACAGCACACTGTAATTCTGATCATTTTCTCTCACTGAGTAGGAAAAAAGATGTATCACCCAGTGAACATTCAGTAGCCATGATAATGACAACAAATACAGCCTGCTTAGAGGCAACTACAATTTTCGAAAGACACAAAGTCACAGATAAACAGACTGGATTTTCCATCTGAGACAAAGGCTCTTCAGGCCAGAGCTTATCCTGGTTTTATAGATTTGAAACGCTCAGAGAATTGTCAACAGCAATACTGGTCCCCATTCTTGAAGCTAGAAGAACTGGAGCAACTGAGGTACAGTCCCTCTCTCAAGGTAGAATAATGGGGTCTGCATCGGGGCTTGAACCCACAACTCCTACGCTTCTTCTGAACCCACGTAAATAGAGCCAGTAAAATTACGTTAGCTAATGCTGAGCTAGTGCTGACGTAAACACCTGAATTAACCCGTCTTGTATGAGAAAAACACATTTTACAAGACATATCATGAACTGCCAGGATGTATTCTCATTCAACGCTGTAGTAATTCCTTCGTCGTGAACGGATTAATCGTGTTACAGTACTTCTCCAATCCAATGCAGCATTACATAGGCTTTGCACTTCGATTATTTTATTTCAGCAAGTTCTGGTTGCAGAAACGATCTTCACGTTCGGCTCATACATCCTACCTGTAGCTGAACAATCTGTAGCTGATACACAATATGTTTACACAAAGCAACATTAAGAACACGCGAAAAAATAACTAATGAACAGTATATTGAAATTATTTTAAGAGTGACTGTTTCGTGAGCTCCAGTACTATTCAACTTAGGTGGTTTACTTAATATGCAGTTTTCATTTTAGTAAAGTAGTTCATAAGCCGTTCAAAAAAGAACATAAAGTATTTGAAAACGCTAGTCATCTTATATTTTTGAAAACGCACCTCTGTCAGGAGACAGTTTCCGGCAGCCTGGTTACCAGAGAGGCGGGGGACGTTTATATAAGACTATATGACAATTAAAAAAAGTTTTTAAAAAAAGGAGTCGGAGCTAGGAGTTGATTGACGGCTATTCCGTCTCTTGAGATAATTACAAAAACATTTACAGAGGCTAATATTGCGTTGTCTTATAGAAATAAAATAATAAAACGGAAGACAAATATTGGAAATAAAATACAACCTGCAAACCTCAATACTTTGTAAATTACAAATATCCTAAATATCAAAATAATAATTTACATTATAATAATTCAGTTTTCTGTGCAAAACTGTGGCGCTATAACAGGGTGAACTGAACTTGGTACAGTACGTACTGAAGGCGTCCACTGCCACGCCGAAGATTTTACTGCTTCATTGAAATAAAAAAGCCTTGTTTAAAACAACTTTACCAAAATTCACATTTTTACCGTTCTTAATTTAATAAAATACCCGCACATGTACATTTATCTATTTAATAACCCCACAATGCTTCTTTTTTTGTAACTCTAAACGCATATTTTAACACATTTTTTTCCAATGACATTGGTTTTACATTCATTTAAGAATCAACTCACGCGCGTTTGTTCTGCAGCAACAAATATGCGGCAATAATTTGGATCCTGTCTGAAAACTAAGTTTTACTTTGCGTCTTCCGCAGGCGTAGGCAGACGTCTACTCGTACCATAATAACATATAGGTACACAAGATACGAACGTAAAAAATATATATATAACATACTGTAAACAACTTTTAAACATGTAAACAACTCCAGAACTCCATACCTTCAGCGACTGGTCAACATCAAAATCTCTGGCACGTAGGAACTTCAGTAAGAAGGTGTCTGATAAGTCCATCTGATAGCGCTTGTCGCCTTCTTCTCGCTTTGCTTTTTGTCTAAGTCTGGACAAGTAAGGCTTGAGCAAACTGGAGTCGTCAGGCAAATCGTTCAGATTCCCGTTAAAATCGGTCTCCTCTCCGGACTTCATGTTGGGACCGGATGAAGTTTCAACTTCCAGCCTAGTGCAGGACGCAGAGCTACTTGCTGAGAAAGTTAAACCTAACCAACTGTGCCAGCGCAAGGGTACTCAATTGGATATCAGCAATGCACACAAACCACCCCTACACCACCTTATCTCCTAAATGTGGATTACAAGTCACAGAGCTTTTGTCAACATGGCAAATTTTCAGTGTTTGTTTCTCCCCTTTACCGGACCAACAATGGCGATTTCTGGGTACAGTTGGGTGAAACAGTAATTCGGGACATTAAACTGTACCGTGAAATCTGAACGTCTCTCACATTCCGAAAAGTCACAAACTCATAACACAAACTTTACTGTTTACCGCCACTTTCCATAAAGACTTTGCTTTAATTTAAATTCTGTTTTAATTCAGAATACATCTGACCTTTTACACATTTCATATCTCTAAAGATGATAAACCATACCTTCCTTTTCAAGCAAGAAAACCATGACAGCATGACCCCATGAACAATTTCCGTGTTGAACGTTAAGACACATGCTCTGTGTAATGCAGGTGTTTGGCTGTTGTGAACAGTGGTATGAATGGCTTATAAAGGTACTTTAGGCTAAATCACACAAATCATTTGGAATTAATCATTCCAAATTGACTCATTTAAGACACTTTGTTGTTTGGGTGAAAAATGTTGACAGCTTATTTTGTACATATTTGTTATGAGCCATGAAATTTGTATTTAGTGTAAGTTTTCAAAAGCAGCTTTTGTAAAAGCACGCTTAGGTAGGAAGTGCTTACTGCATGGCAACTGGTAACCACAGCAAGGTAAGAGGAAGTCATCTTCCTGGTAGAAACTGAATGATTACAAACATCATAGAGTACAGAGCTTCTTGATAGCAAAATTTTAACAAGTACTAAAAGTTTATTCAGCTCAGTTCAGTTTATTGTCATATGGATAAGTGCAATGAAATGCGTATTCGCATGTATTCCCCTAATACAAAGAACAAAGACATTATGTAAACACCAAAAACATAAACACAGAACAACAGCAGCAACAACAAGTTAAATAACATACATCTTAGAAAAAGCACCCCTTCCGTGTGAGCCAGTGGCAGGGGTAGAGTTCAGTAATCTGACAGCTTGAGGGAAGAAACCGTCTCTGAGCCTGGACGTCTGTGCCTTTATGCTCCTATAACACTCACCAGAGGGAAGGGGGGAGAAAAATGAGGAACCAGGATGACTGGTGTCCTTAGTGATACTCCCAGCCTTCCTGAGGCAGCGAGTAGTAACAATGTCTGAAATAGAGGGGAGCTGTACTCCAGCGATGGACGGGGCTGACCTGACCAGCCCCTGTAACGCCTTCCAGTCAGACAACGAGCCGCTGCCGAACCACACTGTAATACCCACATGTGAGGACACTCTGCATACATACTGTACATGTATGTGCATACAGTACATGGAGAATTTGATTACAGTTATGATCTTTTTGACTGTCTGATGAATGAACCAAGCGATGCAAAAGAAATTAGAACGAAACTAAGGGTATCAGAAGGAGAGAAGGTCAGGGAGAGTTTTAAGATAGCAGTTCTGAGGAGCTGGATGGAACTCTTTATTTGGAAGCCATTTACCACTGCAAAACTGACCTAAACTGGTGTTGAAGTGGTACAATGGATGAATTGAAGACAAAGTAAGACTCTAGCCCCCTCCTCCTATATCTAGCGACTTAAGAGAATAAAAGCAGGCCAGGTCGAGAAAAACGTTGAGTTGCAGGGTGTACTCTTGGAACAAACTGTAACGCTCGTGCACATCAAATAAAAGTCGACTCCCGAGTGATTGTTTATGTCTCACAGAGGAAAGACAGAAAATGTTATCAATGACGTGATGCTTGCTTCTATTAAAGTAATATTAGAGTAACAGCAATTTTCAATTATGCAAATTATTTTTTTTAAATCTTGAAGAGAATTACATGACTATAGGAATAGTGACATTCCAGCACAAACACAATCAAAGCCAGTTATACTGTATATAACATGGTCCCCATAATATATTTACGAATTGTTTTAAAACACTAGTTTTTAGAACATTTTAAACACATGAATATAAGTTTCCTTTTGTGCCAGCTATTCAAAGTAAAATCTTGCCTCCTTGGTGCTGCTTTTCATAACCTGTTTGCAGTGAAGTACCGTAAAGCACGGAGAGAATCAGATTATCATGCTTCTTCCAATACAAAGCCTTGTGATCCCCTTTATCAAATCAAGATCACACTGGTGTCTAAAAGTTTCGAATATTTTCCTACTGTTTTCTGAACATTAATATAAAAAATACCAGTGTAGCTCCTAAATTTTCATTTTTGTCTAGGCATCTCTTCGTCATGGTGGAATAGTGAGACTTTCACACCTGAATTCCTGATCGTTTTACCTCTGTAATTCGGTTTGCCCCTAACAGAATCAATACCTAGAGGAACCGGAATGTGCTTAGAATATCTTTGACTATTAAAGTGTTCTCGTCATGGAAAATGTGTTAAGAGTTTGAATGTGTCTCTAGTTACAATATGTTTTGCGTTAGTCAGGCGTGATGTCCATTCAGTACTAGAAAGCTTTCAAGTGATCTAACATTGTATACAAATACCCATTAAATATGATACCTGTATAAACTGTTTAACGTTTATTCCATGCATGCCGCAATAAAATACGGTATCAAACACAAGAAAAAAACTTCATCACAATTGTTTTATTGTAAACTTATCAGCTCCGCCTTTCAGAAGATAGGGATTGACAATGCAGCTGTAGCTGAACGAGTTGTCCCTTGAAAAAACAATAATTTCTTTTAGTGGTCCACTACATTATAAGATGATGATGAAGGTGTTAATTCTCACCTGTTCATTTCAAAACTGACACGGAAGCAGTAGCTGTGTTCACGTTGCTATTCCAGCGGTTTCCTAATATTTCGTGAGTCAAAGCTATTTCTGTCACGTAAAAGAAGAGTAAATTATCCTTTTCTATGTATTTGTGATTGGAACACAGTCCCACACGAACACTTTCATACCACACTAACTACAACCTCTAACGCTACTGCAGAGCTTCTTCTAGTCCTAAGTCTCAGCACTGTCGACGTCACAGGCGGAAGGTCACGGAGCCGAAGAGCGGAAGTGAGAGTGGGAGCCTGTCCGCCATTGTGGGAGCAGGAGATAGACAGTACGGGAGGTTTTAGCAGGGCATCTGAAACAGTTGCAGCGTCCGTGTGTCTGAGGGAAAGACACCCCCGTCTCTGTCTGATATTTCCACAAAAAAAAAATCGGAAAAACGTAAGACGATTTCTTTACAAATCCGAAAAGTACATAACACTCTGGGAAAGGGAGGAAAAAAAAACCAAACAAACACACCGCCTTTTCAAAACAGCTTGAATTACCGGAGAGAGAAAACAGCAGAGAAACAAGAAGGGGGAGACCGTGGACAGTAATAGTACCCAGCTCTGGTTCTTGGAGGATGTCTGCGACCACTGTCGATCAGGTAGAGTTTGATCTAGTGAAACAAAACCTTCGCCATCAGAGCCACGCCAGTGCTGCCGGCTGCTTATTATAGCCAGATAAGTCAAGCAGCAGACTGGGGTGGAAGACTCTCGTGTTGCAGATGATGCACTGAGTAGGCCGAACTGAACCTCTCTGGTGGTGCACCTCGGGCACAAGTCCCTTGTACAGTGCGGCACAGGGATTTTTTGGGGTTTTGTGTGGGGGCAGGGTACTCTTGACATCCGGTCAGCGGTGCCCGAGGAGTACAGAGCAAACCCAAGACCCGTGTGAACATTTTTTTTTGATTGCTTTTGCATAGCTGTATCTCTGGAGAGGTAAGTATCCCAGCTAATGTGAGCTGCAGTACCAGCCTGGGCCGGGAGTTTCCATTGCCCCCTGATGGGAAAATTAAACTGAGCTACTGTACAGCACAACTGCACAGTGCGTCCAACGCCTATCAGCCACCCTGGTTTTTGTGTGCTTATTTTATGAACTATGCAGTGTGTGAAATTCGTGCACTGACTTTTTCTTTTTTTTTTCTCTCCCCCATCCTCTCTGTATGCCCACTTAATTTGGAATCAGAGACCTAAAGGACAAGGAAATAAAGGTAAGTTACATATTACTGTTTATGTATTGGGACAAAAAAAAATACGAGACGGGGTGTTATCGGCCTTGCCCAAGACGGTGTGTCGGGCTCTGCGTCTCCCGAAGACGCATAAAGCAAACAGTTCAGTGCAGAATCCAGGTTTCGTTACCTACGCCGAATATAAATAGAATTGGATGGCGAGTAAAAATCTCAGGCCTCCCACGTTTCCCATTTAAGGTGGGATAATGTGGCCACAATGACGTGTCGATATGGAGATTTTCACAATGGCTTTTTTATCGTTTTCTGTAACTTGAGCCTCGGCTGCACTACGCTTTAACTGAAGGAGGACGAGGACCAAGCGTTCCAGTCACAGTGACAGGTGAAACTTCGCAAAAAGGTTTCGGGTTCATTAGTCTTGAAAACAGTAGTGAAACAAACAGGTAGCAAACGTTTCACTTTTCTCTTACCTGCATTTATTGCAGGCTTTTATGTTTGGTCTTACTATTATTTTACGCCTTGAAGTGTTTTTTTTTAAATCATGCAAACTCCTGGCTAATTTTAAATTAGGTTTCTGTTAGTGGTATCAGGTTGGAATTGTGTGAGTCTAATTACAGCAGCACTAATTTCTTGTAAATTTAGTCTCTTAGTGGCTTAGTAGCCTATGTTTTGTTTTCCAAGTATACTCTACTTAGTATGGTAGAGGAAGCCTGCGAAGTTAATTCTTGTTTATGACATTGCCTCTGAGCAGTTATGACTTTTACACACATGTTAATCACCGATTCTCAGGCATTGGATAAAACTTGAGTCTTTCTAGAAAATTACTTGTTGATGATTTAATTAAATGTTCCGAATCTAAGAGATACTCAATATTTGACAAATTAAACTTGTTGATTTTTATTTTTTGGCATTTCGGCATTTACTGAAAACCCCATTGTCTGCAGCATAAAATGTACAAATCTAATTAAAGAATACCTCAAAAGTTTCGAAAAACTGATTTATTTAAAGAATGTTTTACCTACTCATTACTATGTCTGTTTGCTAGTTGTGCTTTATGAGACAGACTGTTACTGTGAAGTCTGCACTCTCAGACACTCCGTCAAGTACAGCTGAATGCATTTTCTGTTTTGGTATTAAGCACCCAATTAAAGTTAAGATTTTTAAGTTAAAATCTTGTCTATTAGAGCCATGTCAGCTCCATCAGATTTGATTTTAATTTTCAGGTTGTGCATAAATGGAGACATTCGAGAGGTCCTATCTGGATGGCCTCCTGTATTCTTTCATTACATTCTTGTATTTAACTTATTTTAATCAAAACAGTTTTTCTTGGATTGTTATTTTGTCAAAAACCTTTCATACCAATTACTTTCAACTAGAACGAAATTAAGAGATTATATGACGTTAAAATCTATATTTTTATTTGCACCTGTTGTCATAATAAAACTGTAGTAACACAAAATGGCCGCTCTGCCTGGTGCTTTGAACAGATGTTAAAAGAGTAATTTTGTCATGTCCATACAAAATTAATTCTTTTAAAAAGGCTTGGCGTAGCTGACATGTATACTTATGGAGCCAATTAATACTAAAACAGATTCCTACAGTTTATACCTGGCATTACCTTAGTAAATAGAATACTGCAGATGTCAGCTATATAAATAATTTTAGTGAAATAACATACATTTTTGCATCACATCCAAAATACTTGCAGGTCAACTCCTATGCCTTGGAATGTATGGAATCTGGTTCCATTAGGTTGTATGGAATCATCTGGAATGGCTGCATAGGATCCCTGGATCAATTTACAACCACCAAGCCAGCAAACATGGCCTCCTCATTTTTTAACCATTCCTAAGAATCTCGGTGTTTCACAAATAACATCATAACATCACTTTATTAGCCCTATACAATTTCTTGCATTAGGAATGTGTCTTTTCGCATACCCCAGCTTGCTCTCCATGAGACACACAGACAGGGAGAGAGCCTGGGGTCAGAGTGCAGGGTCAGCCATTGTACAGCGCCCCTGGAGCAGCTGGGGTTAAGGGCCTTGCTCAGGAGCCCAACAGAGTAGGATTTCTCTGCTGGCTGGGGGATTTGAACCGGCAACCTTCCAGCCACAGGTGCAGATCCTTAGCCACAGAGCCACCGCTCCGCCCTAAATGCATATAGTAACATTGAAAAAGTGGCTTACCCCATATTATCTCTTTAAATGAGAATTTAATCTGGCATAGTGTAGGTTTTAGCCCGATTCAAGCTCTATTTAACCTAAGTGATTGTCTGTTTCAGGCCTAAATGGGCAGAGAAGTGCTTTCTTTTATAAGGGAAGAGGGGGAATATGGTCTGGGAGAGGAGCAGGCAGGAGAGAGTTCTGTCCTATGTAGACATGAAAGCTCTGGCCCTAGCTCATGAACGAAACTGATGGCACACAAGGTTTTAACAGAGAAAAGGTAGACCAGGGCTTGGAGGAGGTATCGGGAGGAAGCTGGGACATGACCGCCAGCGGCAAGCCTGCTTATTCAGGTTGATGCTCGCTAAGCCAAGCAGCAGGAGAAGGAATCGGGAGCTCGGGTTAGAGCAGAAACGTGCAGAAAGCCTGGAATGTGGCACAGGAAATACAAATCCCCCAAAAACAACAAGACAAAGTGAAGAAAGTGAAGGGCAAGTATAGAAGTGCAAAATAAGCATTAAACAGGTTACATATATCTCCCTGAAGAGTGACCCCTAAACTACTAAAAGCCTGTCCACTGATGTGCTAGTATTTTATTCTTTGGTATTTTGGTGGTAAACTAAATTCGTATTCTAGTCTTTGTTGTGCTAATGTCTATTTGGATTTATCAATAATCTGTTCTTGACCAATATGCTGGAAAGAAACACTTCAATAGTTTGACATTATTGTGTAAGAAAAAAGAAGCCTAATTTTATTTTAGCCCTCTTTTGTTCATCTCATTTTTATAGGCTCAGATCACCGATAATGTCTGACTTGATCTAAAATGTTTTAAGCAGCGGCGGTGTTTTATGAGAGAGGCATTGTGTTCCTGTGAAGTCTGTATTCTCAGACACTCTCAAGTACAGCTGAACACATTTTCTGCGTTGCCATTAAGCACATTATTAAAGTTCAGATTTTGAAGATAAAATCTTGTCTATTAAAAGCTTCGGACCTGTCAACACCATCAGATTTAATTTTAATGTGTACTACCATTAACAAGATTTTAACGCGCTCTTTATTCAGTAGGAATGTTTTTACTTTTCTAATTTGAGAGGAAAACTATTTTAAGTTTCATGTTCTACAAAAATCAGTACTGGTTGATGTGTTTTGGGGGAAAAAATCCACCCAGTCTTCTGTGTTTATTTGTAGAACAATAAGATATTTTGAATTGAAAGTAAAACACCTTTAACTTACCCCTATCTCAAAATGATAAAATCTGCATGCTTTTATGTTTTCTAAAAAAGCTGACAACTGGTTGTCAGTTACATTATTGCTTGCTTATTTAACAATTAACAGGAAGTTGAAACTAAGCAGAAATTCTTAGTTCATAGTATGCTTTGCTTAAGTAGATTAATACAATTTGATAACCTTTTCTATTTGCTAAAAATATCCTCAAGTATATCACATGTCACAATAGGAATTGTAAATGTTTTAGAATTTCTGATCCTCAAGAGTTAAACAACCTGGCTGGTTAAAATTTCTTTGAGATGTGTAAGTAAAATGCATCTAATGTCTTCCATTATCTATTTCATTGTTTATCACATTAGGCCAGTCTGTGTCTGGTCAATTCTAAAATTTAATACATGCAATTAAAAGCTGTGATTGTGAGTTAGGTAGTTCCCAGGTTTGTTTTTCTTCCAAGTTTATTTCATATTAAGTTGCAGATGTGATTATTTGCACACTGCCTCCTCAATAATTACTGTTTAGTAGACTAACAAGGCTTATCATTGACCAGTAAGTACACTTCAGCCAACAGTATAACATTTAATAAGCTAGCAAATAACTGTCTCAGATATACTTGTTCTTACATATGGAAATGTAGTTTCTCATTTAGTCTGCTATGCAGTGTGAGTTGATTTATCTGGTATTATTACAGTTATAAGTACTGGAAAGTTAATTTAGAAAACAATTTAGTTAAAACTTCAGCATTCAGGTGCTTCTATTTTTCATACAAGGTCTTTATTCTGTCCCTATTTTGTTTGTGTAAAAGGCAGATAGGTTGGAAGACATCAGCGGATTACCGTACAATCTGTAAAAAAGTAAAACAAAATTCAGTCATTTTATATTCACTTCAATATATGCTTTATCAGACCGTTTGGTGGAAAATGAATGTCCACATCTTTTTGGGGGGACACTTTGTAACTTTGTATGTATCAGCTTGAAATTCATCTCCAAATAGTGTTGTAAGAAGTGATCAGGCTGCTGTTTTTTTGTGTACATTGACATTGCAGCTTGACAATGTATATTTGAGGAGGCAACATCGAATTATATCATGAGAGTTATAGGCTATCTCTATAAATGTGTTTTTAAAACCTTCCACTAACAATCAATTCTGCTGTTACTTTAACAAACAATTTGCAAATGTTTTGAAGTAACATACTGTGGAACTGGGGGAAGGTCCACCATATTTTCATTCTTCACTGTGGTCTGTGGATTATTAATGCCTCTGCTTCAGTCAAACATATAAAAACACATTAAAACCTATACAAATATGGATGTGGAAGGGGCCTCATTTGTGCTAGGGGTAGTTCAAAGTGTTTTTCTTTTTCCCTAGAAGCACTGTACAACTGTGAATGGGTGTGTGTTGCCTAATTTGTCAATTTATGGTGCTGGTACATTAAATGTTATTGCGTTTCCTAATATATTACTCTCTCCGTGTTTTAATAAATGGGAAATTATCATGTTGTCCCATTAATGTAGTAACAGTACTCAAATGTGTTCTGTCAACATACAGACATTGGTCTCCAGTTGTACAGCCTTATTGGAAAAAGTCTAGCACTTTGGTTTGCCATAGCACTCAATAAGGTGAATATCTCATAAATGGCTTTGGTAGTTATGCTGCCAGTACAAGGATTAGGATTTCGAAGAGTTGCCCCAACCCCCCGCCAACACCACCATCGTCCCCTGAAAATTAGGTGAGGTGCTTCCAAACCGTTGCAAACCTGATGAAAAAGGACAACAGCAGGATGAGTCAAGCAGCCTTTCCTTGGATGCTGACAGAGCCCAGGCATTTAAAAAGAAGAGCAGCCTTCACATAAAGGCTGTAAAAACATACAGTAAAGTCAACAACATAGAGAAGACAAAGACAGTGACACCTCACTGTGTGACTTCGTGGATCAACTGAATATGAATGAATACGAGATGGGCCTGCAGACGGCTAATGTTTTTATGCGCACAGAACTACTGTTGGACTTACTTTAGTGTGTTGCAGTGTTGGGAGAGGGGTGAGTGCTTATTTTTCATGTAGCAGGATTCTGTATCCCGTGCTCTTCGTTTTAAAGTAGCAGGGCTCCTTGTCCATATCTAACAGAGGCTGGGGTTTCTTTTAGCAGTGTCAGTGATGGCCGTAGGGCCGAGCCATTTTTCTAACTGGTTCAGTGTGGGACAGGAGCCGTTCACAGAGGCGCACGGCCAGTACCTGACGTTCTTGTCTTGATTCTGAACTTTCTTTTTTTACCAGATTAAAGTGGGGGTACCCTCTTGACTCATATTAGCTACAAATTCTGATCCAAGTTTAGGCATTAAAACAATGTAAGTAAAAGTGCTTTTATTTGTTTCTTTAACACAGGATTAGACTAAGAGATTTTTAAAAAATGTTTCTAATCAGAGCTTTTTTAGTCAGTGGATGTTGTGTACTGTCCATATCAAACCCCAAAAGTCCATACAAAGCAGATCCTTTACTATTCATACTTTTTTGAATAATGAAGCTCAATATAATACCTACTATAATGTTAAAATAGTCTCATTATTGTTGTACTATTTAAAGTGTATTTTTTTCCATCTAATTGTATATCAATGTTTTATTTATCCAGTTTATGCTATGCATTTTGGAGCAGAGAAGCAGAAACTGTTTGCATAGAAAGTAGATTTTTGATACAGAGCATTAAGGGTCTAAAAATACCAGCAAGGTGTAAGCAAATGTTTGTGAAGATTGACAGTCACTATGACACGTCATATCACTGACGCATGTTTTGTACTGCAGTTTTAGGAAGGTATGAAGATTTAGGTTTTCTAATGCCGTTTTGATAACGCAAGAGTTTTTAACACGTGGATTCTATTTTTTTTGTCACATTTAAAGGCCAAAGTGTTGTTAACATGTTTAATTTTTTGTGTGGTATGGGACAGTAGCTATGCAAGGCGGTGGCCTATGTGGTGTTTTTTCCATTGATGTTAAATGTTTCTGTTAAGTGAAGCTGCCTCAAGTACTTATAAGGGAAGAAGAACTTTGACTTCAGTCTTGATATTTATCTCCATGTTAAAAAGAAATATAATGTCTGATACTTAAGTGTTATCACCACTTTGAAGGAGGACTGTGTCTGCAGTGATAGGTGCGTGAGTGATAGGTGAGGTGTCTTCTTGGATGTCCTTTTTGTTGGGTCACAACAGAGCACACCTGAAGAAAGGGACAGGTGAGTGCAGGTAGATACCACCCAGGTTTAATTCCTAGGGCAAGTGCTGCTCACTCGGTTAGAAAAGGGAGATGCAAAAAAATAAATATGGAGCTCCATCTCCACCGCAAAGTAAGAAAAGGCACTTTTTCGGCTGTGGAGCCTTCTTCGGCTTTGTAGGTAGAGGGGGAGAGCAGAAATGTGAGGCAATAAAGTAGCGTACCGAAGATGAAGTAGGAGGAGTTGAAAGGGAAATAGAGTTGGAAATCTGGTCGACAAATTCCAGTGGAAGTGTTGAAAACTGCAATCTAAGCAAATCAAAAGAGTTACAAGCCGAGTGTGAATATTATAAAGTTTGCGTGCATGTTAAATGTTTTTCTGCACACTAAGTATTCAGAATATAGGTGTAGAACTGTCATTCAAACCACATATTGATTCAAATGCGAAGATTCAGGAAAGTCTTATTCAAGTAACTTAGAATAAACTGTAAAACATATCTGTTTTTTGTTACACGCACCCTCTTTTGCAGAAGTGTAGGTAGACCTCTTTGAGTCTTTCATCTTTTAATACATTGCAGAGCAGGTCATCGGAGGAGAGGAACACCCCTCACCAGTGGCGCCGTGTGCCTGCAAGGGCTGAGAAAGCTGCGGGGGATCCCGTGTCTCTGAGGGCTGGGAGAGTTTGCCCACTAATCCCACTCTGTCCCCAGTGGGGCTCGTCCAGTCGTGCGCTGCCGGTTGCGGATTCGTGGTCACAGTCGGCTAGTGACACCCCGGGCTCACGGCCCTGATCGCAGAGCTCAACCTGCACTTGCACAGAGCAGGGTATCCCCCTCGTGTGCATTATTAATAGATTGCTATGACATGAACATTATTCTAAGTCCTTTCCCTTGCCTGTCCTTATGCATGAATGCCATTCTGGCAGGAAACTTGGATCCTTTCATATCTATATGCCATCTCTTGCAAAGCAGTCATGGTGTGAAGATGACGCTAGCTCTCCTTTTAGACATTACAAAAACGTCTACAACAGTGAAACGCTTGATATTTTTTAAATCTGCTTTGAAAGAGTCTTCGGTCATATGGTGTGTTGATTAAAGTAGTTTTGAATTTGTCACTGTCACATAGCAATAGTATGTGTATACAAAACAGTGGCCATCTCTTACAAATGAGGTAGCTGTTGGGTGCTCCTTCCAATAGTGTTAGGCATTTGCTAATCCTTAGATTCCTGGGGGGCAAAGATTTACTGTGTAGACTAAGCTTCTGCTAAGGAAAAGAATGGCTGAGAGTCCTGAACATCAGAACTGTGTGTGGTTTGGGGAACTCAAGGAAATTTCAAGCATCGCAAAAGCTATGTTACAACACTTGGATGATAATGCCAATGTTCATTTAGTATTTAATGTAATTTGGTGTGCAGTTAGTACAGCATCTGCAGTGTGGCAGGGAGGTCTTCACTGTGTCTCCTTGCCAACATGTAGTCGTGTCACAAGTAGAACAGGTGATCGTAACAATTCATGCTTGATCAAAAGAGCTCATTCTAAACTTTAGTTATTTAAATTTCTGTTTCTGGTTATGCATTGAAATCATACCCTTCAGCATATTTTTTACTTCATGGACTGGAATTGCTACAGATTTATGGTAGAATAAGAATCAATTTAAGAAAGTAAATGAAATGCAGTCAAAGAAACTATTTTTCCATTACAGCTTAAAAACAAATCTTTGTTAGTCAATTAATATAATTTTTAATAGAAATATATGGCGCAGTGAAAAGGCCATCCTGTGTACCATATAATTCCATTTTTTAGATTTCTGAGACTTTATATATGCTAGCTAGAAATCACAGTATAAACACAGGTTTTCTTTAATTTGTCTGTTTTATCAGGATTCCGTTTAATAGAATGTGTAGAGTTCAGAGTACAATTTCAGAAGACAATTTCTAGAATTTCTACTTGATGTATTTTTCAGTTTATTTCATCTCATAAATAGTTATTCAAATTAATTTCACAATAAAGAGAAAAGGGAAATCCAAAGTCAATGAAAAATAAAAATAATGGTAGTTCATGTAAACTGTTTCATAGGCCATGTCTTGGTATTAATCAAGAAGACTTTTGCATAACTTGACTTTACAAGATTCGTTCTCTACACTGCATTTTACCTTATTTGTTCTTGCAGGAGTTCAGCACCCCCCATAAAACAACAAAAAAAGTTCAGCATTTACTGTATATGCATCAAAACATAACTTTTATGTGTTTAATTTGGATCAAATCAACACTATGGGCCGTTTTAAATTGATTATGGACATGAAACTTGTAGGCTCATATTATAGGAGATCTTGAACATACCCTCCCTACACAACATACATAATATGTTTGCTATTATGTGTCTGTGCTGACTTGTGTTGCATTCAAAATACCACACCACGAGTCCAAGTCACCATTTTATTCAGACTTGAAATTATTTATCACTATCCTAAGAACACAAAGTACATAAGTAGACTTGAATTGCATGTCTCCTTCAGATATGCCTCTTCTCATATCCAACAGACAGGAGGCAGGTTTGTTTTGGCAAATATTTCTGTACTGCTCTTAAAATTCAGTTTCTTGCAAATATACAGTTCTGGCCAGACGTTTGGCTTGTTTCATTTGAAATATAACCTGACCTTACATTCGGACTATTCTTCTATTCAGTGTTTTTTTCTTAATGTTATAGCAAATGTCTTTTTCACATGACTAAAAAGATTCCGAAGGTGTCATGAATATTTTGCTTAATACTTTATATTTCCTCCCTTTACTTTTTTATCTCTCCATTGTCTTCAGTGACTGGTGCATTCTTGAAGAAATTTAATAGCACATGTCTAAAACAAATGTAACACATTTATAAAATATTTTATTACTCCTTTTCTCTGTAATCCCATGCCACAGCAGGGTTAGGCTCACAACTTTGTGTTGGCCTGTCAGAATCACTTTAAATAGTTATTTTCTAGTTTGGAATCTCTGCATAACAGTATATCTTGGTTTTGTTAGAAAAAGACTGATTAAATTAATAAAATTGCAAGTTAACTTGAGCATACAATTGTATTTTTTAAAATGATAAAAGCTTATTGGTAAAATGACCGACAAAACTTTTTTACATGATTCTAATCTGTTTTCCCTTCATTTGTAATTTTCATAGACAGTATCTGAAGTTTACAGTTCAGCATTCTTGTATTTGTCTGGAATACAGAAATGTATTGTCTATATTAGTTTCATTGTTTAGTATTGTTGATTTGCATTTTTTTTAATTCAGTGTTGACATAAGAAGCATGAAGAATACTAAAGAATGCTTATTTATTTAAAGATGCAATGAAGACGCATATCTTTTAAGCTCTTGCGGAAATGGCTATTTCTTTTTTTGATTTGCATTTTAATTTTGGGAGCAAATGATACTGTAAGTTACACAGGCCTACAGCAACACTATCAGTAAGTTATAATGATTTGTTGCATTTATATAATGTTTTCCATTCCAAAGGATCCCAAAATTCTTTTATGCACGGCGGAGAGTAACCCTGCCACGGTGGTATTTATGCAGGACGCTGTCATTGACTTTAACAGAGAGTACTTCTGGATCTTTAATGACCAAATAGTCAGGACCATAGTCCTGGACATGAGGACATGAGTCCTTGGCTTATGTTTCATCTCATGTCTTATTATATAGCAAAGTGCCTTCAGTTGAGATAATACTGTATTGGCTTCAGAAGTCTGGTCCAAAGACAAGAGCGCCACCTACTGGTCTATCACCACCATTCCAGTACTGATCAAGCTTTACATAGCTCCTGAGATCTGACGAGATCAGGTTCAAAGGTGGTAATACAGCTAACTGGAGAATTTTAAGCAGCACTTAATGTTTTTTGATGCTTAGCTTTAAATAACCTTTTTTAATAGTTTGTGTGTTCTCTTGTTTATAAAATGTCAGTTTTCTGGCATGTTTGCTGTATAAGGTCTTTGGTTCACTCTTATCCGTTTATGATTATTCTATAAACATTTCCTGAAAGAGTCCTCATTTTCATCAAGATTAATCCAAAGTCTAATGGCATCAGAGCCAGAAGCCTAATAAGTTCAACCTCTTAACATAAATCCTTTGACTGAAACATTACAATCACAGTTAAACCTATCAAGGTATTACAGAAGTTGTTAACATAATTAATCAATTATGATTTGCATTGAAACTGACAGTTAAATGATGGAGGGTTTGTGCTGGATAGAACATGACAATTCGCTACGCTCTTCAGTGTTTTTACTGTTTTTATTTTTAATGTCATGAGTTTAAGCAGTGTATAATAGAATATCCTGTAGATATTTGCGTTTTTTGAGCTTTGTATGTGAACATAACTTTGGCAAACCTATGAGGTAACTCATCAGGTTCAGTAATAGGAAGAAGTAATAGGTTTATTCCATGCTGAAAAGAGAAGAAAGAAAACACAACGTTTCGGAAGAAGGCTCCACGGCCGAAACGTTGTTTTCTTTCTTCTCTTTTCAGCATGGAATAAACCTATTACTTGTTCCTTTGCAGCCCACACCTGCTGACGCAACTACCCACCTGAACTACTACAGGTTCAGTAATAGTTCCATAAAATGTATTTTTGCCTGTGATCTGAGTCTTTAAGGGGCACCTTATGTACCTTTCCAAAGCAGTTATATATATTACATAATTCATATTTTAAGCTTAAGAGAACTTTTTCATGCTTATGTATAATGTTTCTTCCTTTTTTTCTATTATAGTGCAGAACGGTTCAATGCATCAGAAAGATGCTGTAAATGATGATGACTTTGAGCCTTATCTAAGCAGCCAGACAAATCAGGTGAGTTCAAGTTCTTCTTGTATTGAATATTGAATTTTTAAAATTAAAACGGAGGATGAGAAGAGGTGGTGTAAAGCAGTGTTATTTCATTCTAAGGAGCCTTGTAATATATTAATTTTACCACATTTTGTTGCTGCTTAAGCTTGTAATCATGACCCTTTCCAATAGGGCTTTATATTCAGAATCGACACAGTTTACTTCAAGCTAATAGCTTAAAAGCTAAAAATGCTGATAGTAAGTAAAAAAAGTTAGTTTCAAGAAAAATTTTTTACCTGTATAAATACTCAGCCTCTTTTCACAAAACTAGTGTCATGGTTTCTGTTTCCATGTTATGACTTAATAGTAAATGTATATGTTGGATTTCACGCCACAGCTGGTAGGGAAGTATGACGAACAATGAAGATTCCAGAATAAGTCTAACGTGACTGAGAAGGTTACAGGAACAATTCAAAGTTGCTGGTGATGCCTCCAAGTCTCTTATTGACTCAAGTGCTTTAACACCAGCTGACAGGCTTGCAGTCTCTGTGTCACAGAGGGTATAATATGCGTCAGAATGAAAAACCTGCAAGGATTATGGTTAAGGATTTGTTGCAGTTGCTGAAAGCGTGACCTGTAGCTCATTCACTTGGGTAGACTATCCTCGTATTCAGTTTTTTTTATAAGGCTCTAGTGTGCCATTACGTAAAGTAATTAGTACTTTAAAACAGAAAATTTGGAAGACTGTGTAAAGGGTTAAACCAAGTTAAATAGAAAAGAGACATGTTTGTGTTTCATGTAGTTGAGAGACATAGGGTAGATGAGAGGAATTCACCCATACTGGCATTCCAGAGTAGTAAAGGAGTTTAGTACCATATGTATGTGTACATTGGAATTGTTATTCGCGCTGATCTCTCGGGATACACACAGTACAACACCACGCAATGTAGACAGTACTTTTCAAACATAAGAAATGATAACAGGAATAATGCATATGTTGTGGGGCAGTACAGTAGGGTAGAAGCTGTTCTTGAGTCTAGTGGTCTGTGCTTTAATAGTGCGGTACCGCTTGCCAGAGCGCGGGGCGAGAGCAAGTTGTGGCCGGGCTGGCTGGGATCCTGAATGATGGATTGGGCTTTATCTCAACAGCGGATGGTGTATATCTCACCAGATTGACTGACGATAGACGAGTTGATCTTAATAGTGGAAGATGAATTAAAGTGACTTAAGCGCTCTGAGGGATGAACACCTGAACAGTGAACTATGCAGGTTTCTCTGAAAGAGTTCATCTTGGAGCCCGTAGGGGTTCTGTCCACAAGTCACAGTGACAGACCACTCCGTCATGCTGACATGCTGACTTTAAGCTGCCTTGGGTTGGTGTTCAACAAAGCGTCCTCTCACCTCTCTGTCAAAGAAATACAGCAATTTGAAGACTGTCAAAGCATCACATTCTGACCAAAGTTCTGAACACTATCCCTGATGCTTGAGAAAACTTGGCAAAGAAAGGTCAAAGGCCTTTAAGGTCATTAGCGAGTTTAAAAAAACTTATTAAAGTTGGTAATAAGGCGCCTTATAATTATCATGAATATCATACTGCGCGTTCCCTTTTGTGTAAGTAAGTTACGTTTTTGAATGTTCAGGTAAAATTTAGTAAATATTGCTGTTGGTGTTACTTCGATGAAAAGAGGAGGCATGAATTAGTAACCTAAAGAGTGTGTTTGGAATGCTGATTTATTTCAGTGGCGTGTACGTCATTGTCTTGACTGTAATCAGGAACCTTGAGGACATAGCTGTCATTTCTCTTTGTGGTGAGGAACATAGTGCCTGCTTATTCTGAGCAATAGAATATGCTCAATGTTGAGTTTGTATTAAAATGATGCAATAGATTTAGGTAGACTTTTTTACTGTAGGTCTTGTAGGTTTTCCAGTTATTTCTCTGCTGGAAGTTCCCATATTGGAAGATGCTGGATTTCATTCTTGGCTAAAATGTGAAAACGTGTAATTGTGCTTCTCTTTTTCCTTCGCACAGAGTAACAGCTACCCACCAATGTCGGACCCTTACATGCCTAGTTATTATGCTCCATCCATTGGATTCCCTTACTCCCTTGGTGAAGCAGCCTGGTCAACAGCAGGAGACCCTCCTATGCCCTATTTGACAACTTATGGACAGATGAGCAATGGTGAGCACCATTTCATCCCCGATGGAGTGTTCAGCCAGCCAGGGGCCTTAGGAAATACACCACCTTTCCTCAGCCAACATGGCTTCAACTTCTTTCCTGGGAATGCGGACTTTTCCACCTGGGGGACGAGTGGGTCTCAGGGACAGTCAACACAGAGCTCAGCCTACAGCAGCAGTTACGGCTACCCTCCTAGTTCCTTGGGTCGGGCCATAGCAGACGGACAGGCAGGCTTTGGCAGCGACACTCAGCTCAGCAAAGTGCCGGGCCTCAGTAGTATTGAGCAGGGAATGGCTGGGCTCAAGCTTGGTGCTGACATGGCGGCTGTGACCAAAACAGTAGGCTCCGCGCTGGGAGGGGCAGCGGGCATGAGCAGCATGGCAGCCAACAGCGTGCCGCCTGTCAGCTCCTCTGCTCCCAAGCCTACCTCTTGGGCAGCCATTGCCAGGAAACCTGCGAAACCCCAGCCCAAGCTCAAGCCCAAAGCCAACATGGGCATGGGCGTTGGGGCTACTGTACCCCCTCCTCCTATAAAGCACAACATGAATATTGGCACTTGGGATGACAAAGGGTCGATCGGGAAGCCACCTTTGGCACAACAAGTTCTCCCCCCCCAGCCGCTGGTGCAGCAGCAGCTCTTGGCACAGCCCCAGCCCTTGATGCAGAGCCAGTTGCCTCCTCAGCCCCAGCACCAGCAGCTGCATTTGCAGTCGGCTCAGCCGCCTCAACAGCTGCCCCCCGGCCCCCCTCACCCACATCAGCAGCAGCAGCTCCCTCTCCAGCAGGCGCAGCAGCAGCAGCAGCAGCAGCAGCAGCAGCCGCCTCCCCAGCCACCCCAGCAGCAGCCTCCCCAACAGCAGCCCCCGCCGCCCCAGAACCGCTGGGTGGCGCCTCGCAACCGGGGCGCCGCCTTCAACCAGAACAGCGGGGCGGAGAGCTTTGCGATGGGGGTCGGGGCCCCCCTCAGCGCCCCCCCCGCCTCCGGGGAGGTGCACCCCGTGCTGGAGAAGCTCAAGGCCCTCAACAACTACAACCCCAAAGACTTTGACTGGAATGTGAAGAACGGCCGGGTGTTCATCATCAAGAGCTACTCCGAGGACGACATCCACCGCTCCATCAAGTACTCCATATGGTGCAGCACGGAGCACGGAAACAAGCGGCTGGACGCTGCCTACCGCTCGCTCAACGCCAAGGGCCCCCTGTACCTGCTCTTCAGCGTCAACGGCAGCGGACACTTTTGCGGAGTGGCGGAAATGAAGTCGGTGGTGGACTACAACGCCTACGCCGGCGTCTGGTCTCAGGACAAGTGGAAGGGCAAGTTCGAGGTTAAGTGGATCTTTGTAAAAGACGTTCCCAACAACCAGCTGCGACACATCCGCTTAGAAAACAATGACAACAAACCGGTCACCAACTCCAGGGACACGCAGGAAGTGCCTCTAGAAAAGGCTAAGCAAGTGCTTAAAATTATCGCTACTTTCAAGCATACCACCTCAATCTTTGATGACTTTGCACATTATGAAAAGCGTCAGGAGGAGGAGGAAGCCATGCGTAGGGTAAGCCTTGAAAATTTTATACAAATCTCAAAAGAATTGTGAGGTTGGCAGTGCATAACAGGGGGTTTGTCTGCTCCGCTGTTGCAGCCGAATTGTATAGATGTTGTTTTAGATAACATTTAACCGCAATTCAGGTTTTTTCCACTAAATTTGGTAAGACACCTCTTCTTGATTATCTAGTGCAAGATCAGGAGTGCGCATCTTCATTTCGCGAGAAGCAGTGGGTCGACTTTTTTGTTCTGCCTCTGTTCGTAATTTATTTGGAATCTAGTCTAGTTTAACGTCTTTTCCAGTTCTTAAGGTGTACCTGAAATGTTTGCTGGACTGTGACCTTTGAGTGCTGTAGATGTCCGGCCCGGTATTAGATATTTGCAGTGTGATATTTACTCCCATCACATATTCACAAAACCTTCTTATTGAGATCTTACCCATTCTCATAACTGTGCTCCAAATAACAATATTCAGCTCTATGAAATGTACAGTGGTTCATTACAGCCCCCAGCTGTTTAATTTCACCTACTTAATTCTCCAAGTAGCCCTTCTCAAAGTCATTTTACTTCTCAAAGACTCCCTGCAAGAGACTTGCGGTCATTTCATTTGAAGAATGACTACTTTTTTTTGGTGACTTTTTTAATGCAAGTTTAATGACTGTTTTTTTTTAGTGCACAATACCAAGGCAGTACTGAGAGGGTAAATGGAAAAACAGCTTACTCAGAGAAGGTGGAAAAACGTCAAGAAATAAGAAAACTAGTTGGTCACATCTTTAAGTAACCTTCTGGTTCAGCAACCAGTGAGCTTATTTCCTCTGCTGTCTTTGAGAAATGCAAAAGGCAGTTTTAATTGCTCATTTGAAGTTACTGAAATAGAAAAGTGCTGTAGAAGTCCGTTAACTTTTGGTATTTCTTATATCTACTTTTCGTTCAAGTGACCTGTAAATGTATGATGTCTATGATATCAGTAATTCAACAGTGAGAATGTGAATGTAAGCGTCTTGTTCATGTAGAAATGCCATGTCAGAGGCATTAGGTTGTATATTTTGTGTTTCCCAAACAAAGGTTTTACCTGTGGTTTGAATTTCCGCCTCCATAGTCAGTCAGTCAATTCTAAAGGCCCTATCTTCATAATGTTATGGTGTTTTACAGCACCCACACACAGGGTGGCTGCCTTTTTGCATAAGATGCAATCCTAATAACTTAGTATTGTCAGCCTTGGTATTTTGACCTAACCCACGAACTACTATGACAAATGAGCAACTCAACAAAATGATTTATTTTGAAATCATTTTTTGACACACTGTCTACCAAATCGCTTGCAGTAGCAGTCAAGTCATTGTTCTTTGTGAACTCCAGGACTGCCTCTGGCAGCAGTATAGCTGCCTTGTGTCACGTTACGAATTACACTCCCTGAGAAATCCCACTCTCATGGACAGAGTGATGACAGAATGCATCTTTACAATGTTATTTGTTATATTAAATGACGTGTATAAGTGCTGCATCTATAGAGTTCCCGTTTTCAGAATGTTACACAATTACTAAGCTTCACAGTGATGGCTCTTCTGTCAGCATGCACACGAACAGTCATGTGTAGTATAGAGGAGGGTGGGGATAGATTGTGTTATAGTATGTCTTCCATCTATTTCTGCCCTTTCTAACTGCAGTATCAGCTCCTACGTCACGCATCCTGGCAAGCAAAACCATTTTATCGGTGCAAAGCCTTTTGCAATCTGCATTTTTCATTTCTCTCCTGCAGCCACTGTTGAACCTGACCATTAAATTTCATGTTGGATTCAAGAACAAAAGTAATCTCCTTCATGTTTTTCTGAAAAATTCTTTCCAGAGCTATATGAATAGATCTAATTGAAGTGTGACGAACAATTTTAAAATGCCCCATCTGGCCTTGTTTTTGTTTTTGAAAATGGTTTTCTTACGCTTCTGTGAACTGTTTGTGAAGAAAAATGTGAGCAGTGTTAAAATCGCATTCAAGGGCAAAACATTGCATTCAGTTTTTGTTTTATCGTGATACGAAGCTCCAGTTACTTTGCTATAAGCAAAAATGCAATGATTGCTCAAAATTGCTCATTGAACATCCTTCGCTTCTGTGTAAGGGATACGTAGGGTGCTTTGTCAAACATCTGTGGCTTTTGTAGAGATTGTCCAGACAGAGACAGTGCTGCCCCCAAGTTATTTTCACTTAGGAGGTGAGACTGCCTTAGTCCAGTCTGAAACACATTAAGTATAGGATCTCGATAGTCAAAAGGCATAGGAAAATGGATAGTCTGAAGAAAGATGCAGTGATTTTTTCGATTTGCACATTAGGTTATGTGTATTTCTTGATGGTATTGCTAATGTTCGTCATTTTCACCTCTATCACCTTGGCTTTATTCTGTATTCAGGACACAACAGTTCATGTGTCCAGTCTTTATTTTTGCATGGTATTTTTGAAGGTCTGAGTGATTAAAGGCATTTGTGTTTATGCTTTGTGCAGTTTAGTTACAGTTTGCGTTCTTGTACTGGTAATTGTTGTGCTACAATTTGATGGGCAGCCGTCTCCTTATCAAGCTGCATTGTATTTTTGTACTCAGAATCGTTTAGTAGTTATAAACCCATTCTTCTGCTCTATGTACTATTGGTCGGTATCCAATTGACATGCATAGGCGCAGCTTTTCTGCTTTAAGATCCACCATCACTCATTGGACTGTGGTGCTTCATGTTACCAGGATAATCACTTACAGTTTGGAGGTCACTTTGAGCTGTCTGGTTTTACTCGCTGATCACTTTTGCTTTTTGTTGCATTCGTGATATTTTGAGCTTATATTATCATTTTTTTTTATTTCAAAATCATTTTCAGTAGCTCCGTGTCTTCTATCATGGTTCAGAAATATTGCTGAGCAAATAACAATGCTCTTTTCTTTTGGATTGGACCCTGTTAAACACCGTAAAGATGTTCAATGACCTGTGTAATTCATCGAAAAGGTGGAGTGATGTTTGTCCAGGTAACTAAATGTTTGCTCCAGATACACATTCAATAAGGCTGAGACTGTTTTCCCTTGCACTTGTAAAGCTCAGAATATTTTTTTTCTCAATAGAATACATTTTCATTGGTCACAAACCTATCCATCCATCAGAAAGCTGTTTAATCCTGGTTAGGGATTCAGCAATGCTGAAAGCTGGGAGCCTATCTTGTTTAGTTCTTTAAATTGTGTGCTTACGCAATAACCATAAAAATAGGTTTTGTATAATTCAGTTGGGATGTGCTTTATCACTTTCCAGTCGGTTAACAAATTAAAAATGCCCTATAATTTTGCTGTTTATTGCTTTTCAAATTTTAAGACTTTACATAAAAGTCCATCTTGCTCTATTTCACTTTGACATTTCTCATATGTAATCCGTTTTTATTAGGAAAGCGTTAGGATCGCGGGGGAGTCAGAGACTGTCCTGACTAACAGATTATTTCTTTGAATGATTTTAAGGAGTCCAAAGCTTTTGTTAAACAGGTGTACAGTCCCAGCTCCAGCAAGACTATGGCACAGCAGGTATGGGGTTAGTTGCATCAGATTCTGAAATATTGGATTTGTTTTTTGTTAAAGAGGAGGAATATAGGACCACCAGGTTTTTACTGTATTTATCTGTTTTATACTGTATATTAACAGCCATGCAGTAATTCACACAAAGCCACTTGCTGGTGTGACCTGGCCTTGTTAATATACGGTATGCTGCAAGCACATACATATTTGAAAAGGCCTGGTGGGTTTTCTGGCACCTGCAGGATAGTGAAGCAGTCTGAATCCCAGTAGGGTTGTCGGTTAGTCAGCTTAGCTAGTTTTGCTCTATACTCTTTTACACTGACCCTTATGTACACTGAGCAGAATTGATACAATTGTTTGTTTTTCCTACAAATACCAAGAAAGATTTAATAAGGGGAAAGGCATTTTGGCAGGAGTCAAATAACATCCTCTGTGCACTAAAGAATGCTTGCGTTTAGGCCTAGATCGTGCAGTAAAATAGCAGCGTTTATCTGCCTATATTATCTCTTGAAATACCTGGTCTCACTGAATTTGGCCCAGTCTTGCACAGTTGACGTGGGTCAAAGTCTTTTCAACGAGACACTTAAACTGCATCTCTTTATTTTTGTTCTGCGTTTTCCCATGTGCCCCGTGACTCAGAGTGTGTCTCGGGTTTCACAGGGACCACTGGATTCTTCTCCAGTGAGCCTGTGTTTAAAAATGCAGGGGTGAAAAAGTCCCCAGAGAGCCAGTGTCCTCCTGAGTAGAAGATATTGTCTTCTAGTGAGTAACATGTAAGGCTGAGGAACACGTTTGTGGGATTATTTGTTATACTGTGCTCCACATGGTTTTGCTTGATTGTAAACATTTTTACAAATTCACTCTTCATACAAAAGGAAGCACCTTTTTGTTACTTCTTCAGAGCTTATGTTTTAGGCAGGAAGCACAAATCTGGCTTATTTTTTTACTTCCTACTTGGTATCAGTCCTTTGTATTTTCAGCTCAGGCATTCTATATTCCTCCTTATGTTGTTGTTGAATTTTGAATTCAACTTCGGCACCAAAAAAGTTTTACCTAACATATCCAACATGTCACCTCAATATTCCCTAGCAACATGTTTTAGTTAAACGTGCGGTATAGTCTAGGATGTACCATGTTATTTTCGTTATGGTTTGTCATGCTCGCTTGAACTGCAGAGCATTTCAACATGCTGGACAAAATGTCGTAGGCTGGAAGACCTGTATTGGGCAGCAGCCTCATTACAACTACTACATACAAGAGCATGTACTGTTGCCCCCTTGGACAGAAGAGACCAATGACTAGTCTGTCACACTGTTGTCCACAGATGTGATGTGAGCAACTTCTCACAGCTTTTCTAGGTTTGGTGGAGCCCTGGTGTAGATGATACCTTCTCCTTGAACCAGGCATCTGCAGAGGTGGATGTGTTTTTGAAGCTGTTTGTCTTATCGGTGACCCCAAAACCCACTGACTGTGTTCTGTGTTTGCTAGGAACCGGAGAGTACCTCTGGGTGTTGAAATGTTTTGACGAATATATTATTGTACTAGTTCGAAAATTTGGAAAAGAAGCTACATAAAAGGCAATTTTATTGAGAGAACGGTAACGCTCAATAAATACTACAGACTACAATCTAAAAGATTGTCTTTTAAAGACTAGGAAGCCTGGAGTAAAAAAAACATGTCAAAAACATCAGGCCTGTTAACAGAAACCCAAAGAGACTTCTCAAGCTTTTTATGTGGAAAATACAAACCAGTGTGTACAGTAGAAAAATACTTTATATAATAAGTCTGACTATATTGCATATGTGTATACTTAATATAGACATTTTTCTTGATGATCATTTTCAGTTTTGATATTTCACAAAGAATATTGAGGTGATGTGAAATATTAATATGTAATCTTTTTTTTTTTACTTTGCAGGAGAGGAATAGAAACAAACAGTAACCTTATGGAGATAGCCCTGCCAGAACTGCAACACTAATAACGTAGATCCTTAAATAATTGCCTAACTTCAGAGGAAGAGTGGGTTTTCTGCTGAAGACGATATCTCTGAACACCTAACACAACAGTGGACTCTGTATCAGTTTTTGGTGCATCTGCCCTCGTATTCCTGTCTCACAGAAAAGAAAAAAAAACACACTTGAACTGTATCTTTGTTAAGCACTTTCAATCCTTCTAAAGCTTCTACCAATCTCTGCTGTCCTCTGTTTCGTATTCTAGTAAATACAGAGACCTGACTTTAACTTTCTTTGAACTTTCGTTTGTTACTAACAAATTAACCAGTGTAGTTGGTTCCAATGATACAAGATTTCACAAAGCTTCAACTTTCCTATTTTGTGTTGGGTTTTTTTTTCAAATTTGGAAGATTTTTAGCGCTTTCAGAAGAGATTAAATATATAAAAAATGACAAATTACATTTATCTAAATCTGTATTAAGCTGCCCAACACTTCAGTAAAATTTATGTTCCATGGCAAAACTGTGTATATTTTTGCCAAATAAAATGCAGCCAGGAATAATCATGCGATTTGTTATAGACTGACCTTTCCCTTGTTTCAACATCTGTTTTGTGTACTAAAAGAAGATATTATTATGCAGCTTGGTGGATATCACCAGTTAATGCACATATTTGTTTTCCTGTAATAATGTAATACAAAAGTGCATTTGTCTAAGGAGAAATTTGTTTGATGCTACCAGTAATCAAACTATCCTGAACTTCGAAGTTAACGTACCTCAGTTTAAATCAATCTTTTTAAGACCTCTGTAACTGCATTTAAAATGTAAACTTCCTAGCTCTGGGGGGTTTGCCCAAAGGAAACTATCAAGGAAGTGACAATTTTCTCCTTTAGGTGATTCACTAGCTAAATAAACATAATACTTGTTTAGCGAACACATGCTTTGAGTTTTTACTGCTTTTGTTTTGGCATTTTGATTTTATTGTGTCAAGGTTGCAACTGGAGAAGTGGAAGTACAAAATATACATTTGGTTGAAATTTCTATGTGAAACTGAAATTCAGACTGTACCTTTGTCTAATTCCTGTTTAGAAAATATGGCTTTGGTTTGGAGAATATGCTTGGGGCTGGTATGGACATTTTTCACTCTTCAGTTGACATTTTGCAAAGCCTTCAGTGCATCCTGGATGATCTCCTGAAGTCTGACATTTCTTTAAAATAAAATGGTTCTTTTGTCATCCATAATTGCTTCACAAACCTACAATTCAGAATGTGAAACTTGCACTCTTTAGTCTCCTGTTTTAGTTTTCGGGAGGTGTTTTTTCAACTTGTACTTTTGGGTCAGTGCAATGTTAAAATCAAGGTACTGACCTAAAACAGATAAAAGTTCATTGATCTGGGGCAAATACAAACACCTGCTTTTAATATGTTACAATGAGTTTGCTTAAACTCCCAGAAAAATTAACGTGAGCCCATTGTATAGTTCTGCTTCAAGTCCATGTGAACTTGTTTACTGCGTCTTCTCTTTTCAACATTTGAACTGAAAACAAAGTAAGCACATTTATTTTTCCCTTTCTTTACTGATCACCAGGCTTCTGTTGGTCATTGGTGTTGAATACATTAAATAATGTGAGAGTAAAGTTACAGAAGTTCATTTTATGTTTCACACCAAAGGTTTAACTGTGACCCTTAGTGATTTCAAAGAACAGTTACAAAGGCGAGGAGGCCATTCGGCAGAATGTCTGTTTAATAGTAGGTAATCGATTCAAGGATCTCATCCAGCTGTTTCTTGAAAGAAGAACTTTGCAGAGCCTTCAACAACAATGCAGAGCCTTTTGTTCCACACTCCTACAGTCCTTTCGACAAAGAAATGCCTCCTCATATTTAAAATATTATGGATTTTTGTCACATGCCTCCATGAAACAGTAGATAGGGATTCCAGTTCTGCTTTCCTGCTCCTTTTATGGAAACTGAGGCCCATAGCCCTGGAACTATTGCACCTTGCCCAGCACATGGTGTGTCAACTCAGCAGCTCCTGCCGGTTAGAGTCCTCGTTAAGGTCAAGATGGCAATGAAACATATTTCTTTGTATTAAAAAAATGTATGTGATTCACATGTATTTGTGTCTCAATTGATTTGTGCTCCTGATGACTATCTTGGTCCTTATGGTCCTCAGCATAGCATGCTGCAAGATTCAATGCGTTCAAACATAGGAATCTAAAAAAAGTTATACTGAAGAGCGTGATGATAATTTACTGACACAGGGAGTTCCATGTTGCTGGTCCTTAAAAAAACAACAGCACACCGTTAAAGCCATCATATTTGGATGCGTCTTCAATGTTTTGCATTGCATTTTTTGTTTACTGCCTCTGTCATGTCCTTCTAAACCTTTATTCAAATTGTATGCATCACCGCACATCGCATCACTTTCAGTAACTGCTTAATCAGTTCAGAGTTGTGGGGATCCAACACTGGGCACAGGGCAGGATCCACTCTGGGCAGACACCAGACCATCTCGTATAGAAACAAACACGCACACAGTCACTCCAGGGCCCATTTTTTCGGACGCCAATTAACCTAGTAGCCAGTCTCTGAACTGTGGTAGGGAACTGGAGCACATGCAAACTCCCTGCAGATAGGAATTGGATCCAAGGACCCAGTGCTGGGAGGCAGCAATGCTAACCACTGTGCCAACATACATACAGCTTTTTCTTCTTGAAGCTCGTTTTAACAACATTTCTAATGAGCAGTGGCCTATAGGTCCAAAACCCAGAAGTGAAACCTAGGCCAAAAATAGCGCAGACTTTAATTAATTGCACTTTCATTCTTGAAGTTTCTCTTTGAAAGAACAAAACTAAAAGCTTTGCTGATCCATTTTGTTATAATCAGGGTTCTGTAAGTTGTCATTAACATGCCAGTGCATTGTCTCGGACTGACCTGGTGGTAATTATAGATACTCACTCAACACAAGAAGATGCAAGCTTATGCCATTAAGTACAGGCACATAAACTAGCCCTCCCTCATGGAGTATTACTACATGATTTGTGCTGTACTGGCCAGAAATTCTCCTAAAGCACATTTGAAAGCATTCATTTTATTTGTGCTTCCTGTACTGTAGTTTTTTTCAGAACTGCCAGTCGTCTGGATCAGCTGTTTTTTGTCAGAGTGAGAAAATAAGAATCCGGAGTGACAGCGCTGTACAGAAGAAACCTCAGACAGGTCACGTTCACATCACAAACACCAGTGTCTTGCTCTCCAGAACTGACGAATGTGGGAGAAGTTCGAATTATGTCGTTTCTTTAAATTTGCTTTCAATGCAAATAAAGGAAACTGTTCAAGTTGTTTATCTTTTCTTAAATGTTACTTGAGATGCTTCTTCTAGTGAACCGGTTTGAGCATGATGGGGAATTAGACCTAGTTACCTTAGTTTTGTAGGAAACTGCACATGAATAAAAAGGTGTTTTGAAATGAAACTTTGGAACTTCCTGTGAAAATCTGACACTTTTAAGTTCAATAGTTTCTCAGCAATTTATGCTTTTACCGTTTGAATTCTTCTTTTGATGAACATTTTGTTCAACAGGCATCCACTATCAAAATGTGTGCTGATTTAAATAGTCAGTGCTACGCTTCATAAATCCGTTTTTCTTGTATCTGAAATTGCTAGAGGTAATGTACAAGCTCAGAGAAACATGTTTTGCGTAATGTTTGAATCTGGTTTCGAGTCTAGTTTTTACCCACCTAAAAGTCACAAACTGGGCGGAATGTTGCCTGTTGATCTGTTTTCTATGTTGTTTGCTCTACCTGTCTACTAAAAGGGTTATTTATGCACAAGTTGTAATTTGAAGTAAAGTTTTGTGCAATAAGCTTGACTATATCTGAAGAGGAGTTTGTGTCCTGATTACTGTCAGCCTTTTATTTACTTTTCTTCATTGTTTTAAATGATAAACAGTATAAAACTCCTGTGTATATATATATACTATATATCTAATTTATAGTTACTGCTGTTTAAAGGCAATAACCAATGACATTTCTTGATCACTCTATATATGAGCTGTTGCTTTTATGTTTCACATTCATGCATATGTAGAGGTACGTGTCAACTTTGATTGTCAATTTACAGATGTACGTGCACACAAGGTAAGAGTTTTTGTAAATGTGTTACATCTGGAATTTTGTTTAACATTCTTATTAATCCATATTAATTCTGTTAGTGTTGAAGTTTTATTTTAGATAGAAACATAGGTCTGAATGATCTCCACACAAAATAAAGCCTTAGCTAAAATAAGATCCAGGAGGAATGTTTCTTCTCCATTCTGGTCACTGGCCACCAGAGGGCACTGTTATGCCGAACATATATACATGAATTTCATATTTTAATGAATTCCTGTGACTTAATTTGATATGAATGGGCCAGCCTGAAAATCCATATATTTTGTGAATCCCCTGTTAGCACAGCATAAACAATATGTCTGTTCAAAGTTAGTCAAATAATTTGCAGTAGCTATCATGTCGCAGGAATGCCGAGTACAAAGAAGCCACATTGACTTTGTTCATGATCACATAACCCAAATCCAAAAACAGACACATGGGAAAGCTCACTAGTAGGCCTCTACTATACTATACTAGCCCATGACTTGGGCCGTCTTTCTTTCCCGTCTTTCCTGTTTTTTTAAATGAATTTGTCACAATGTTTAGGTTATAGTTCTTTCAGTTTACTGTGGGTAAACAGAAAAGTAAAACTTGAAACCTGTTAGTGGCGAAGACCCTTTTAGCCAATGTCCGCCTGGAATTTCCTCCCCTTAAACATTTTGTCATATCTCTGCAGCAGAACACAGCAGGAGCCTGGTTCAGGTCTTAAATTGAAGCTAACCCCCTTGGCTTTGAGGGTGAACAGTCAAATGTCTTATATTTCTTAACGTGTCCACTCAGCAGACAAACATATGTACCCCCCCAAAAAAAACAGCAGGCAGAAATGTTGTTTTGGTCCTCAGAGGTCAGAATTTTCAGTTCTAGGCCTGTCAGGGTGCTGGGAATGATGGGAATGAAAACCTTTTTCTAGGTGACTACTAGCTTGGATACAAATCTGGGACAAATTGATCAGTTAGAAAAAATTCTACATAATGTTTTGTGAAGACTGGACCTGGAATGAAATTTCTCGCATATAATAAATAAATCATAAAAATATTGAAAGTAATAATAAAAACCATTGCAATTGCTATGAAAACCTTTAGACACTGCTAGAGAGCCGTTATCTGCTGTTATGCATTGAAAAAAAGCCTCGGAGTTGCCTTCTGGTGTGAAAAAAAGGAGCACAGATAAGAAACTGATTACCCCTTCTGAGTCAATGATTGACAGAAAGCAAGTGGCATGCAGCCTGAGGCTTCTAGAGGAAGTCTTACCCCCTGAGGTCTCTGAATGGCTGAAAATACAATGAATGACAGCGTTTTTTGCCAATCAGATCGCCGTATTTCTAGCGATCCTGCTTCAAATATCTACTACATAGTCAATAACCTATCAGTTTCCTCCAGGTCTGGAGGAGGGTTAGTCTAGGTTCTGTGGATATAAATCGTACTTCAGAATAAGGTAAAAACATGGGATATATAGATTTTTTGCTGGTTTTTGCTTTTGTGGTCTTGTTTTGCTGGCTTATTGATTACCTTATCGATGCATATTGGAAGTTTGGAAGTTCATCATCAGATAAAAAGTGACTGTGATCGATCGTCGTTTTTTTAAATAAACAACGTTTTTATTAAAGCTACGGTTGTCCTTTTTCGAATGATAACATGGTTTTGCGTTTTTGTTGGTAAAAAACGATTAAAAATGATGCAGGAATCAAAGGTAGATATTGATTTACACCATGGACGCTTGCGACCACGCTAGGGATAGGACACGTATGATTATATAAACGTTTTTTGTATAGGTTCAAAAAACGGTTCTGTGAAGCTCTAGTTGAACCCTTTTCGATTGATAAAAGGTTTTCTGTAAAGGTTCTGTGGTTTTGGTGATGTAAAACGATGAAGTGAGACGGGACTTTTGAGGCAAGTTTTTCTTTGAACATGGCGGATCCGTCCATGTCCAGCATTAGTAGTAGTGCAAGTTCAATTTTTTCAACACTTATAAATTAAAATATGATAATCTATTAAAATAATCCCTGAATATATTCATAGCATAACATGAAAAGCATGAAAAAGTGATAGCATGTATTGCTGTGTGCAGTATCCACATTTATACATACCCTGTGAATATACCTAAAGAAAATACTATAGTTTTTATTTATGTTTTGTTTTTTGAATGTCTGATTGCCTCCCAAAATATTATGTATCATACCAGCCTCTGAGACTTGGGTGTGTGCGTTTTTGCTGACCATAGTAGATCTAGTAGTTTGACTGCAAAAGTGGATGGTTAAAAGCTCTAAGAATAGACTGATGGCTTTTGATGGAAAACCTAAAATGAGTCTGAGACAGTTAGACAAACATGAGCACAAGAACAGTTTTGTATATTTAAATTCTTATAATTTACATCTAATTTACATTGTTATAGATTCATAACACTGAAAAGATCTCATTCCAGCTTCTATATATAGGTCAAGTGAATCCAAGTAATATTTTAACAATTCTAAACCACATAATATCACAATAGATGGCAGCATTCTATAAGGAAGTGCTTTATTGCCAATACAATTGATAATAATAAGTGATATTACAAAATGTTAAAAAAATTAGGTAGTGCAATAATGAAATATGTAGTGTAAATAACAGACTTCATGATAGTTGGGACATCATGCTACTTGATTATGGAAAAAATTGAAAAATCTTTAGATTTGTTAGTATTTTCAATGGCAGCCATATCACCCTGCAGCTCTCAACTGGCTACCCACTGAAACTCTTTGGGATGAGACGTTAAACCAAGGTCCTGACTCTCAGTGGTCATTAAAAATCCCCGGGTATTTCTCGATAAGAGTAGGGAGTTATCCCGGTGTCCGGGCCAAATTTCCCCCCTCAGCATTTACCGTGGCCTCCAAATTGTCCCCATGTATGATTAGCTTGCACTGGCCCTGCGATGGACTGGCGCCCCGTCCAGGGTGTACCCTGCCTTGTGCTCGTTGCTTGCCAGGTACTGTAGGCTCCGGCTTCCTACGACACCGCATGGTATAAAGCGGTTAGGTAAATGACATGAGAGTATTTTCCACATACTGTATTTTATTCCTATCCATTCCATAGGCATAACGTCACCTACAGTACATCACTCTTCACTGTAAATAAGCTCTAGCAATTTTTGGACCATCTTTCAGTCAGGTGTCTGCAATTAAAGAAATTTTGTCAATATCCCTTGTGCTTTCCTGACACAATCACAATTTGACTCATTTTACTGTTTAGTAAATATTTCATTTCTGTCCTAAGCCTAAATTTCCACTGGTACCTGCTTGCAGACTGTTTCCTCTGAGGGTGTTTGAGCTGATCACCAGTCTTCCGTCATCTCCATGTCATATGAATGATTTTTACAGGCATCAGCCACAGCCCCTTGAAAACACAAGTGGCTTTGACAAAGATGAGATGAGAACAGTTTCTGACTTTAGATATCCTGACGCACAAAATTAAAAGTGAGCTCTTTTTAAAATCAAAGACAATATAAAACACTGCTTTTATTGAAATTAAATTGATTACAAATGAATATTTGAAGCAATTTGTTTTCCAGGATGATGAAACAAAGGCATTGTCAGTGAATCGCACAAAATGCCCCCACTCTAGGTCCAGAAACATATCTCTCAAAGAATTTAAGATTTTTTCACCACCAGTAAGTTTACAGTCAGACTTCTTCAATACTCCAGGGCTGTGTTATTAGCCTTTCATCATAGCCCACTGGGTAATATCTTTAGTGAGCGGAGCGGTGGCTAATGATCTGCGCCTATGCCTGGAAGGTTGCCGGTTCAAATCCTGCGGCCAGCAGAGAAATCCTACTTTGTTGGGCCCATGAGCAAGGCCCTTAACCCCAACTGCTCCGGGGGTGCTGTATAATGGCTGACCCTGCGCTCTGACCTCAAGCTTCTCTCTCCCTGTCTGTGTGTCTCATGGAGAACAAGCTGGGTTTGTGGAAAGATGAATTCCTAATGCAAGACATTGGCCAACAATATGGCCAATAAAGTGATGTTATCTTATCTCTCTCTCTTCTCAATCGGCCATGGTAAGGTTGAATCCCAACAGCTTTCATATACTGTATCAGTCATGCAATCTTAACAGTCTTAACCCTGAAAATAGCCATGGTAAAAAAATTGGTGGATTTTTTTCAGTAGTGAGAACTGCGCTCTCTGAGCTCTCCTTCCCAAGTAATTCCCTTTCTCCAGGATGCCATGTGCAGGGGTTTGTTTGGATGAGGTGTAGAGATATTACAGGGGGCCAGTGCATCCCTGAATCACAATTAGCTACAGAACCTTCTGACTCACCTTGATGGCGAATGGTTGTTAAAGGAGGTTGAACATAGAAACAAAATGTTCAGTAATACATCATCATGAGGAAAATCGGAGAACTGTCTGATGGTCTTAGTTAAAAAATGACAGCAGTAAAAATCTCTTAAGACATTCCATTTTCTACTGTGGTGTCCATCATCAAGAAATTAAAGGATAATAGATTGGTTATGAGTCTACCACAAATAGGATGTGAGAAAGCTTTACCTGAACAGAGTCAGAAAACAGTTTTGGGCAGCTAACTCACTCCTAAGGACAACAATTTGAATCTCCAAATGTCTTCAACACTACCCAGTCAAGGTTGACCTTGTGAATATGGTGTCTATGGCAGAGATCCTTGAAAATGCATAAAGAAACACATTACTGTGCCAAATAATTAATTGACTCCCAAGTATACGGGGGAAAAAATGGTGTGGTTGTATGCAGTATGGTTCAGATGGTACAGTACAGAAAGAAGAAACTTGTTGAAAAGAATGTCTTCTCTTCTGTAAAAATGAAAATTGGACCTTTTCGGCTTTGGGGTTATTTTTCCAAGTTATCAAGACATTACCATCCAGTTTACTATGATGTTTTTGGTGCCTATCAAGAAGCTCAATTTTGTTTTAAAAATGCCCTTTGTACTATGATAACAATACAATGTGTACATAAGCTCAATGACCAAATGGTGAAATTAATAGTTGAAAGTGAAGAATTTATGTCAAAGGATGCTCTTTTAAAATTGTGCAGTGCAGAAGTAATGCCTTATTTACAACATTCTACACAATTTTAGTCACCACATTGCAAAAAAAATGTCACTTGGCTCGAAAGAATGTCTAACTCTGACAGCCTAAAAGCACTGAACATTTCAGTCTTGAGCAGAGAAAATTACAAGGGTAAATTGATTCAAGAGTTTGAAATCATCAAAGGCACTGACAAAGTCAACACTGAGTGGACTTTCTCAGAATGAATAGTGCAACGTATACCAGAGGGCACAAATTGAAAGCACAGGGAAGTGTTTGTAATAGAGAGAGCAAGAAGGCACTTTTACAGTGTTGTTAAGTGTTATGGGAGTATGTAACAAGTTACCCAGGCATGTTGTACAAACTGATAGAGTGGTTTCTTTAAAGAAACGACTAAATGCAATTCCTCTGGTCAAGCAGATTCTTAAAACTACAGTAAGCTAGATGTTCTGAAAGACTCCCAATTCATCTTGTTTGTAGATTTCACTGTACTCTAATGAAGCACCCAGGCAGTTCTCAGCCAGTTGTTCACCATTGCTTGGAGTTTGAATCACAGTTGACTTAGGCCATGGCCTAGATTTAACTAAAGATATTTAGCTGCTTTTCTGAGCTCAAGCCCCACTCTGAGAGAACACCTTTAATGGCTGAGCTCCTCAGAAGCTCCTTCTCAGGTAGATTTCCCACATTCATGGTAGTTTTTAATTCTTTCTTTAGCAAACATTGATTGATGCCTTGTCCCTGTTTGTATATCTGTGATTTAAGGAATAATTCCTGGCTTTTATTTGATAAGCAAAATAGATAATTCTTTAAGTTAACTGGGTGCTGTTTGAGTAATCCCACACCTCTCTGTATAAAGATTTAGATGCACAAAAATACTTGAAAGGTGTGGTCGCCGACAGACGTCACAACATCAGATCATATAGCTGATTTGATCACTGAGTGCCACAATGCATGTTATTTTTTACAGCCTTTTGAATTCTTAACTAATTTAACCAATCTTTAGCAAACGAGGAACTACAGTAAAGCGAAGTTTGAAACGTCATTGTCCCGAACCAGAATTTGTAGTTGTGCACTGAAGAGCTCTTCCCATGTTTCAACACCAGACATTCCTTTGTAAACTGTAATTAATTATATAAGTATAATATGTAGTGTCTGTGCAGTTTAGTTTAAAATTCTTCCTTTTCAGCATTTAAATGTATTTGCCTTTCTAATAAGTTTTTCTTCTTTATTAATAAGCTTAAAAGCACAATATATTTGTTTTGGAACAAACATTATTTGTCGTATTTCTAATAGCTCTTAATATATTGAGGATGGTCATTCACATAATGATTGATTAATATGTATAGGAATGATACAGAATATATATTTTTATAAATTATACAGGATTATGTATGAAATCACCTGCCTTCTTAGAGGTTTTTGGTGTTGGTATTATTATTTATTTCCTTAGCAAATATTTTTTTAAAAGAGAGAATGTCAGTCTGATGTGAGATAATAATTTGACCACAACTGCAGTGTTATAGAGTTTATAATTAATAATTACTTACACTTACATAGTGCTTTTCTGGACACTCCACTCAAAGCACCTCACGGGTAATGGGGGATCTCCTCCACAACCAATGTGCATCTCCCACCTGGAAGATGCAATGGCACCAGTACGCTCACCACACATCAGCTATCAATGGGGAGGAGAACAGAGTGATTAAGCCAGTTCATGGGTGAGGGTTATAAGGAGGCCATGATTGATAAAGGCCAATGGGAAATTTGACCAGGATGCTGGAGTAACACCCCTGCTCGCTTCTAGGTACTGGCCAGGCTCACACCTGCTTAGCTTCAGGGCGTTGTCAATCGTGACCTGCAGGGTGATATACTGTAGCTGCCGGAGAAATTTATGCTTTGTGTTATAGGATGAAGCTATAAATATCATTGAATACATTCTTTAAAAGAGGAAGGAAGAGGGGGTGTCAAAGCTTGCAACATTTATTTTAGGACATAAAAGTATAAATTTTCATAATCTATCGAACTTATTATTAGACTTACGCAGTATATTTCTGGACACCATTTTTTTCAATCCAGTGTATGAAAACCCCTAACATAAGTATCTTAATTCCTCTTTCTATATTACAGTAGACCAACCAATTGACCGAAGAGGGGTTGTAAAGAATTTCTTTTCCATGGAAACCAGAGTGCTTGTTGATAAATTTACCAAGGTAATAGAGACATTTGGACAACCTGCATTAATCTCATTATAGAGTGTGGATTTTAAATTAGACACTTTAAGCTTTTTCCGCAGATAATGAACTCCTAGAAATGTTTAAGCTTTGTTATTGTGCCCTTTGTTTTATTCCCTGGAGTAATTAGCTACAATTACATGTGCCAATTAGGCAGAATTATCAAAACCCTCTAATAAATTATCCAGAGTTACAAAAGGAAAACAGCTTTATAAAGAACGCTTATGGTTTCTGAACAATAAGCAGAAAATGTATTTTGCATGAATTGATTCTTCATGTGCAGAATAATTACTGAATTTATTAATCTCGCATGTGTATGCACATTTATAAACTTACAATTTGTTTTAATTAACTGACAGCGTTTTTCACATCCTACAGCTTAATCAGTTGAAAAACTTTAAATTCTTGACTTGGAGCAAGATAATAATAGTTCAGGCAAATTAGACTAACTGATAAGGAAATCAGAGTGACAGCAACATTTTTCAAAATTTCAGAATAAAGAATTGTTTGAGAACTTAGATTTAGCCTTGCAGTGGATTGGCGTTTCACCCAGGGTGTACCCTACCTTGTGCCCGTTGCTTGCTGGGATAGGCTCCAGCTCCCTTTGACTCTGTGTTGGATAAAGTTCTTAGAAAATGGGAGGAAATAAGGTATTTTACCTAAAAAGAAATTTACATTGTGTAAAATGTTGGTAGAGATGTAATGTTGTACAAATTCACTAAGGGTTATCAATATCCCTTCATACTCTTAGTACCTTAAGAACAGTTCATTGATAACAAGAGAAATAAAGTTAAATAAATCACATTGCTCTTTTTTAAAAATCAACACACACAGTAGCTAAGAACCTGTACATACACAGGCTAATAGGAGTAGAGCCACCTGCTGGGTCCAGACTGTAACAGCAATGTTCATACTACTGACCAGATTTTGTCCCTATACATTCAAGCTTTGTAATACAACAGAACTGAAAACATACTGTATATTATGATATCTGTATATTACATCACAAGGCATTTCAACCTTTCAAACTTCAGAAAAGAGAAAATAACATTGCAATTGCCTAAGTTCTTTATTGGCAGTCAGAAATATATTTCTGAAAAATTACTATAATGCAATCATGTTAGAAGTCAGATATTCTTACATGGGAAGTACAGGGAAGCTCTGTAGCCATCAGTGGGGCATGTGCGATGCTTTATTGAATGTTTTGCCTTGTGAATAATTTTAAAAACATTTCCCAAAAAGATGGAGCTATTTAGCCAATCTAGCTCATTAGTTTATTTTGTTAATTGACCTAAGGATCACATCCAACTGTTTATTTAAAGACGTCCATCGATCAGCTTCAACAACATGCCGAAATGCATATTTTATGCCAGACCCCATAACTCTTTGGTAACAGTGGCTCCAATGGCATGGTGAAGCGGCAGTTAGTGTCACTGTCTTAAAGTGATCTAGGTTCATTAGGGTTCTGAGGTTCTGGTGTCCATTCCAAGTTGGAGAGCCTTCTGTGTAGAGTTTGTGTGATCAGGCAGTATCAATGTGGGTTTTTGCTGGGTGCTGCAGTTTCCACCTACCTCCCAGAGATATGCCAACCAGGTTAATTGGTGACCCTGCACCTGTGTCATTCAAGACAAAACTGAAAGAGACCAACTGAGCTGCAGCACGTGGAAGGCCTGAGCTCTAGCTGATCGCTCTCCACCTTTCCACAGTGGTGGAGTTCTCCTGGGGGGGCTCATTGGGGCTACAGGGCAAAACAGGAAAGTCCTTGACTACGATTCAAAGTGTAAATGTTCAAGGTAATGTGGTAGCTGTGTTGAAAATTCAATCATTGCTCAATTAGGAAATGAGCTAAATTGTATAAAAAAAGCAGTGAAACTCAAGATCAATGTTGCTAAATGTGAGAATAGCAAATGAAAAGATTCAGAATAGCCCCCATACACCTAAATAAAATGACGAATGTGTAAATAACCTGATTTCTTTCTTTATTGCATCCTCTTTCATATGGATTAGGCCATATGGGAAGATAATTTCCATATAATTTCTATGCATATGTTTGCTGTACCATTCATTTTGCATTGATTGTAAACTGAGGCTTTGAAAAATAGTAACACACAAATGAACAAATACTGTTTTCTAAGAATCGGCGTCTGTCACATTCCTCCATGGAACAAAGGTGTGTAGCTGGCCTAGTGCCCCATCATCCAGTACAATTCTCCTTATCATCTGTGCTCTGAAAAGCCTCACACCCGGAAGGTGACACAACAGACATTTAGTTCACACTTGAGTCCGATGCCATTTGTTCTCTTTTCTCACAGCTGCTCTTGTCGTATGTCTTAATATTATCATCTACAAATCTACTCCTTACCACTTGATGACTGCTGTGCATTGTATGTTTAAAGCGTATTGTGTAGAAGGCATCTTCATTTGAAACTGCTGTATTACACCCTGTAATGAGGCCAATTACAGTATATTTTGATCACAAAGATGAGAGATATTTTTCAGAATATACAGTAATGAAGCCAATTTGCAGATATGTATGCAATCAATATGCTCATTATAGTTTTTTTTACTGGTTCTATATTGGTAAAATATTTTTACTGTTAGTATGACTTTATAACTGTATTTATTCAAGCTTGCCATCATTTACTGTATGTCTTCTTTAAAAAACAATGGAATATTTCACTCTGTAAAATTAAATATATAATGACTTATGCCATTTTGACCATATACGCAAAAATTATGTGACGAAGTTCAATTGTTTCCTTTAATCTTTAATTATACTGAGGCGGTCTTTGCAGAACAAAAAGTTTTCAGCTGGGCCTCAGATCTACATTCATTCTGTATACTGACTCCTTTTGCTTCTTCTCCAAGTTGTGGCATATAACTGATAAAGCCTGCTCTTGTCCAGAAAGCCTAAACGCAATTACAGAATGTGAGCAGGGCACTTGTTGTACAAACTGCAGTTTTAGAAGAGTAATTAATAGTGGCCTGCCAAGTGAGTCGGTACACTTTTCAAAAGAAATCCTTCTTTGTGTCTTTTGATGTTTAAAGAGCTGTAATTACATTGGTAGAAGCTTTGAATTCTGACTCTGCTGTCCTCTTCTACATGTTAATTTATGGACCAATCCTGCTCAACAGACAGCTAATGAAAGGACCACACGTTTCCTTTAGAATTTTTACAGCCCTGCTTTATGTGAATAAATGTAAAGCAGTTAATGCTATAAATAGGCGTAATGATGTAGCTTCTCAATTGCTAGTTGTGAGTGCCAGTGTTAAAATAATAAAGGCTGCGTACGCAAGTGAATTTCAATTTTAATATCTTTTGTGCTCTTTGGATTATTTCTACCTAGCTCACTTAGAGATTTAAATTACATTGTGACAAGCTCTACACAATTGACAGTGTTTTCCCCCCTTTTTAATCATTTATTTTGCTGTTTATTTGTCTTGTAAAAAAAACCTTTTGGAAGTTTCACTGTGCTAATAAGAATATAGCCTAGCTCTTCTCTGAAGTACTTCCTACAAGTTCTTCTCTCTAAAATGTAGCTTCAATGCAGACAGTGATATATTGATATAAATGACAAGGTGGGATACACCCTGGACGTACCTGTATGCCAGTCCATCACAGGGCAGACAGACACAAGCACTCAAATTCCTCACGCCAGGGCCAGTATTACAGTTGCCAGTAAAACTGACTTGTCTACATTCTATATGTAAAACAATAATTCACAACAGCATGTATCAGATGACCTGATACAGGAGACACCCATGTGCTGAGTGCACTGTAAATTACATGCACAAATTGATGTTATTCTGTGATGTCACACACCCTGGTGTCTATTATACAACATGCATCAAAGAATGTAAAGTACAATAATATTTAAAAATTTGCAGGGGTGCAGTATTTTAATTAAAACCATTTCTGTAAATACCCCGATACCCTGGCTTCTTTCAATAAACAACTGAACAAGATCTTTGATCAATTAGCTATTGGCAAGCAAATGGACCTAGTTGGTTTGAATGGCCTCCTGTCATTGGTAACCTTTCTTATGTTCTTAAATTCTTAGTATTAAGATCGCAAATAGATGTGGTGAACTTCAGCTTTCAAAACAGCTAAAGGTCTGAAAATTGCTCTGAAAATAATTGTCCTTTGAAAGTGCAGCAATGAAATTAGTTAATATGACCTCTTGGCACGAGAACATGGCTCTCTTTCTAAAGCATTTGACTGCATATTGATTTTATAAATGCATGTGGAGAAGTAACACATTTATTTGCGATCAGGCAGGCAGTAATATTTAAATGTGAACTGTCTTTATAATGTATACAGAAACCTGGAGAGTAATTTTATGAAGTGTCATTTCAGCAGATCAGGAAAAACTAAACTGTGGAAACAGTTAACAGTTAAGAAAATTTATATTAACTATTAATTAACTATTAGTTCATTAAGTAATAACTTAATAATTAGCCTTTTATTAATATTTTACAAAACTATAGATTATGTTGGTACTTTTTCCACAAGGTTATGCATAAATTAAAGCCAAAGAGATATATGTAACTCCCTCATTTTCATAGCTGTTCTGAAATACAGTCGTCGTCTTTTCTCCTGATATTTCCATAGCCAAAGTCTCATTTTTAATTTTGTTTTAATTCAATAAATAAAGAGGTTTCTCTAAGCCTGAAGTCTTTCATGTCTCCTTTGACTTCAAAGTCCCCTGTTGTACTATGAAAAGGCTAGAAGCAAGGTTATGTCATAAGCAATACTAGTGACATTAACTGTATGTTTCTCACATGCTTTACAAATCCTTCCATACTTACACGGTACACACATGACACATGACAGTGACTGGAAACCTATTGCTATTTTAACAATTATTTTCTATCTAATTATGAAGCTGCTGGTTTTCAGAAACAAGGGAGCCTGGGAATTTCATATTACAAAGGTTGAAAGACTGTTTTGACAAATGCTATACATTTTGCTCAACGATTGTTAGGTCAATAAACTCCTAACCTACATGAACTTTAATACTATTACTGGATGAATATATGTGAAAATGGGGCACCTACATAAACCAATGCAACACCCAGATTTTTCTAACTAGAACTTCCAAAGTTTCACTTTCATAATTTTCCTGTTGGTAGTGCATTCCAAACTTCTATTCCTGATTTGATCTTAACCTTTCCTGGTCTTAACAGGTGTTTTTCCTGCTTAGAGGTCAAGACAACAGTATTATGACAAAATTGTCCTAAGCTTTAGTTTCATTTATATAATTTACAAGAGGGGTGCAGTGATTAGCTTTGCTGCTTTGCAGTGCTAGAGTTCTGTTCTCAGTTCCGGGGGTTCTGTCTGCATGTACTGTAGCGTGTATACTCTCCCTGTGTTTGTGTCCGTTTCCTCCAGGTGCTCCTGTTTCCTCCCACAGTCCAATGACATAGTTGTAAGTTAATCAGCTTCTGGGAAAATTGTCACTGGTGTGTGTGAGTGTGTGTTCATTGGTGTAAATAATTATAATTATAATAAATAAGCCCTGGAATAACATATTATCCAGATGATTATGTAAATAATACTGCCCTGGTGTATAAAATAAGTATATTGGCTGATATCTAGCATTTGCAAACGTACCTTATGTTTTTTAACAATTTGTGCACTGATGGAATTATCTGTAATATTCTTAAGAAAAGCAACAGGTATTGTAAAAACATAAGTGTGATGTGCCATTTTAGTGAGTTTCCTCACCATATCTCTTCTCCCCACGCACAATATTAACATTTTACATGTCAATTTAATGTTTTGTCCATTAAAACATTCCATTGTTGCTGCTGTACATTTACTTCACTTTTAATTTCCTAAAGACCAAAAAGCTTGATGTTCATAGAATTGTAGTGGCTTTAACATCATCCCTATAGATTTTTTGCTAACTGATTAGATTAATGGCTTGTCTCAATTACTAGCTATGACCAACTGTAAGAAACCAAAGAGTCAATGTTGATAGAGTCCAGATGAGGTAAAGAGGTACTTGGGAAGAAAGGGCAAGGTGAGCTCAGGAGGCAGATCCTGATACAAACCGATGGTACAGGGTGAACTGAGGGTTTAAATGGTGAAGGAAGGGGTGTGTAAGGGAAAGTGGATAATGAGGGTTAATTGAGACCAGCTGCAGCCATAACGGCAACCTTTGATTATCAAAGTGAATTGTGGAATTTTATTACCCACCATATATATTAATTTAGATTGTGTCTTTTGTTCTGTTGTGATACCATTATTAATCAAATAATATTGATCTATCCGTTTTACTTGTAATTTTCCTTGTATTGAATAGATCATACAGAATGCTGAATAATTTTATATTTGCCTATCTCGTTGAAGTTATTTTAATTTTGTAGCCAAACACATTAGTAACTGTGCTCATTATTTCATTTGTCTCACTTGAGAGATGAGTGGGTAAACACGTTTCTCTCCTAACACACTGTTCTGGCAATAATCATGATTCAAACAACATACAGGATATTTCCTTCTTACAGCTGCTTTATTATTTCATTTCTAAAACTGTTAGATATTACATACCAGGAAAGTTCTGATTTCATTCACTATGTTAAAAGAATTACTATTATTTCATGCCTATAAAATTAGAATGTCACATTTTAGTAATATATATGTTATACCACTGGAGGGCGCTTTTAGAATAATAAGCAGGAAGCTCTCAATTGTTGAGAGCTTAGCATGGTTTAACTCTGGGTGTTCATAATATGAAGAACAGAAAGTCTTGTTATTGTGAATTGTCCAGAAATCACCCGCCTGAATATTAAAACACGAATTTCAAACTCTATGAAGTCATTCTTCCCATCTGCAGAGATGAAAATGATTAGTGATAAAACTTGAGTTTTTTTTTATTTGTTTTACAAATTTTGGGAGGCTTTGAGAGCCAGTGGTCTCCATGCTTTAAAAGAAGCTAATAAATGGGAATTTACAGAGACTAATGAAGCAAAACATTTTTTTTTCTCAGAGAAAAAGGTTCAGCACTGTTAACCTATTTGTTAACCCATATACCCCTTTAGCCTTTTGCTGGTCTTGCATAGTCTTAGTTACCAGAAACCTCCTGCAAGTAAAATAAATGTTATTAAAAATGCTAATTGTTTAATTCTGAATTGGGATCAGCATAGTTTGTTCATCTATAGACTCCATGGGACCGTGCCTGTGAGCACACATTAACCGAATTAGGAAGTGCCGTTCAAATGCCTGAAGGAGCTTGTCACAGAGTCAGCATTTTCCTGCAATCTAATTTCTTACTTCTAATGAGCAATTATATTTTCTTATGGTGATTATTTAGCTGTGTTCACTATTTGGGCACAAACATCACCCCCAAAGACAAATGAGTAGGGAATTATATCTATATTGTGTGGATATGGTGCTGTGTCTAGTTTGTATTTTTTAGAATATTGTATGTGTTGTATGTCTGCTCTTTCAGTATTCTCTGTCTTACCAAAGCAAATTCTACCAAGTATTGTTGCATTACAATAAGGAACTCTGAATTCTAATGAATATAAATGAGTACTGTTACATTACAGGATTATTTTTTTTTTGGGCATGCCTGCTTTTACATTCTTATTTGCCCCTTTCTAAAAGCACAAAGGTATCATTGTCTATTCATATGAAAAAGACTAGTGCCATCTCAGTTATCCCATCTTATGGTTTTGGAAGTGTACAGTGGAGTTGGAGATCCCTGAAGAAGCACACTAGCTGAAATCCTTGGGATCAATTAGATGCTTTGACTGTGAAAACAAATGAGCAAGACAGAACACAATAGATGCTAATGATGATATTTTCTGTTCACCTCCACACATTGAATGTGCAGAATGATATGCTCACGTGGGGTTTTTTTTTTGGACCACCAATTATTTTTTGTTTTATATCTTTCCAGTTTCAAAGCGCAAATTACCGATCGTCTCATTAGAATGTTACCAGCCCTGCATCAGAGCATACTAGAAGCAAGGGTCAGGCAATCTCTCCTTCAACATTGCTCACTTACAGTTAGTATCGTTTGGAAGAGTCCACACCGTGAGAGTATGGTTACAAGACAAGTCCAGGATTACTGCCAGCTGGTCAGCAGAACCTGACCAGACCACTTTGACTAGTTGAATGAGAAAGCTCAACTTTTTGCTTGTGTTGCATACGACAAAAAAGGTAGAATGTTGTGGGTGGACTAGAATGCTAGGGTGCTTCCCAATCTCATTACACTTCAATTTCACTGCTCAGTATTTCAGAAGCAGTTTATAAGATGGCCTAATGACAACTTCAAACAATGCTATAACGGATTATCACGGAGAATGTATTGTGTCTGATTGGACAGGAAACCAGTCAGAAAAGAAGCAGAAGTAATATGCATTGTTGAGATGAATCAACAAAGAAATATGTTATGTTTCCAGCTGAAGATGCTTTCTGTCACAGAGAAACTCTTAATTTTCAGATGATCTTTTTGTCATACTTCAAGTGGTAGCATATTCAGTATGTGTTACTTTGAGGTTAAAACACCACTACATCTACTGGGAATAAACCTTACTACTTTGGTAAGCTCAATATTTATACTCTTAATATTATGTTGCAATGGTTGTAATTTAAACATTAGATATTTCAAATCATTAATGTGGAATAACTGTTCTATAGACATCTATGTTTATCTGTGTTTTTATGATGATTATCAGGTCTCACATTATATAGTAATAAAAATGGTTGATTTTTCCAGTTACTTTGGTCTAAGGTTGTTATTGTAATATCTGTTGCGTTCTTTTCAATTTCTGTACATATTTTGTGGAACAGAAATTGTGATGGAAATGTCCTGAGAGACATTAAAATGCAACAGATGATATTGGCTCTATTACTCATCTGTTGCATTTTAATTCCTCTCAGTACACTTTGAACCTTAGCCTACAATCTGTAAGCTTGGTGAGACTAGCAGCGGATCGTGAGTCATCAGCTAAACCCACATGCCGCAGGAAAGGTGGATGAGACCTGGGGAATTGCGGGCAGCACGATAACGGAAGAGCAGAGCAGTGCTGCACACAGGAAGACGGGCTAGGGATTCAGGGAATAAATGGCACACAGGCAGATGCTACAGCAGACTAGGGACTCAGTGCTGTTCACGTTTGTGGTCTGGCAGGCAGGATCAAGACGGTGAATCCAGAAGACATAGTCCAAAGCACAAGGGGGAAATCCGATGAATGTCTTCAGGGAAAAAATAGAGTCAAATCTAGGGAAGACACAGGACTGAAGAACAAAGGGAAACTCTGAGAGACCAGGTCGAAGCAAGCCAAAGGCTGATCAGGAGTGAAGGTGGTAACAAAGAAGCAGAGGTCGGAATTTCAACTAATCACAGGAGGAAAACAAAGTTAGGGTCTTGGAAAATATACTGCTGGAAAAAAGAAACGCAACATTTTCTGGAATTGGAATACTACAGTTCTAGCTTATGTACTTTCACAAAAAGTTGTCAATTTGTTTTAAGCCCTCTGACCAGCAATATAGCTTGTGCAGTGAGGCATTGCAACTTGCCAATCGCACGAAAGCTCGTTAGGTGCACTTTTACCCAACGAGGTCCAGGTGGAACAATGCCTGATCAGGTCGCCTTTAAAAAGGCCTTAATTCAAAGCTTAGGTCACTGCAAGAAAAAGGCCACACTTAGTCAGTTTTCTGTGCATTCCATAATGTCATCAGAAGCAAGGGAGAGGGCCATTGGCATGCTGCAGGCAGGCATGTCATGTGCCAGCGTTGCCAGACAATATGGAGTAAGCCGCTCCACTGTGTCCCGACTGCAGAGAAGGTTTCAGCAGACTGACAGGACAGATGACCGTCAAAGATCCGGTCGCCTTAGAGTGACCACACCAGAGCAGGACCGACACATCAGACTGGTACATCTGACAGATCGCTTCAGATCTGCCACCTGTACTGCTGCTGAAACTGCCGGCAGACACAATGCCCACATCAGTGACAGGACAGTGAGGCTCCATGCTGCTGGCCTTAGAGTAAGGCGACCTGTCAGAGGCCTCTGCTCACACCTCCTAGACGTCATACCTACTGGCTTGGACCAGACAGAGGCTACGATGGACTTGTCAGCAGTGGCATCAGGTCCTCTTCACAGATGAGTCATTCTTCAGCCTGTTCCACGCAGACGGGAGGGCCAGAGTGTGGAGGAGGTGTTGCATTTCTTTTTTCCATCAGTATACAAAGTTACTCTTGGCAGAGTCAGAGTAGCCCTTAAATATCCCTGAACCACCTGAAACAGGCGAGATAGTGAAGAGTCTCCAGGTGATCCAGGTCTCCTATCAAATCAGTGTCTATGGCAGCCAGCAGTGTGTGCCAATGGCAATGCTAGCTCACTATGCAGAGCTGAAGCCGGGGAGAGCATGAAAAGAATCAGTGTTTCTTAAGAACACACATAGTGTATTCAGCTTTAACATAGTACAAGGTTGTTTGTAATTCAACTTTCTGAAACTACTTTTCCTGGCAGCTAGATAGTGGGGAATACTATCTTAACATTTCTATTATTTTGTTAGTCTTTACAGCACATATCTTAAAATGTTCAAATTTCAGTTGATGGCTCATTGAACACAATAGACTGGACCTGTCTTGTTTTTATCTCTGCCCTGTTTCATGTCATATGACTCAGTTATTCAGGACAAACACAATAGGTTAATTGCTTACTGATTTAATGTCATCATGTTATTCAGGCGAGCTTTCTTTATTTATTATTCAAATATGTGGTGCAGAGATGACTTTTCAGAAGAAAAATTAAAAAAAGACTGATCTTCATTAGAATATTAATTAATGATTTTAAAGTGCAGTGTAAAATTAATATTAAGTTATGTAAATAGAGTGAGCTCAGAAAACCAGCTTTGGGATTTGACATTGCTCTCTTCCCAAATCAAGTAGAAAAATAATCAAAAACTTGCTAATTGATGAGCTAATACACTGATATCAAACTCGCCTTCTGTGCACCTGTACAAACAAAAACGAAATACCTGCCAGATGCACAAAAAAGAGGGTCTAAGAACCTGGAGTGACTAGCTGCATTCTCCCTGGACTGGCTGAAACAACAGGGTAGCTTTAACTGATGGCCTTCAAGTTTCCATTGATCCTTTCAATGATCATGTGTGCTGCTGATAGGAAACTTGTTTTTTTTTGCTGCTGGTAAGAAATCTGATGGCTTTTTAGGTGTTTGTAGCTTAGAATGTTTGTTTATGGGTTTATTGGCAGTGAGCTTCTAATTTATTTTTTTCTACTTAGTTTTCTGTTCTATAACATTATTTAAGCAAATTAATGATTGCTAATACCTGCTCATATGAAAAATGTGCAGTGTCCATTGCATTCCCACGAACCTTAGATGATAGTATCATAAATGTTTGTTTTTTTATCCTATCTGGAATAAAGATATCTTTTTTTAAAATGGAGGCACTTGAGTGATTACATTTTTTTTAAAAAACAAATAAATTAGTATTTAATAATTTGGATGATAGCAGGGTGATAGAAGTGGAGTCTGTTTCATAATAAAATAACAAAGTCATTCTTCACTTGAGTAAAATGAAAAATAACTGTTTTTATATTTTGCATTTAACACATTTTTACAAATTATTTGCAGTTATAGTTGAAAGACATCACCTGCTGGATATTGTAGAATACAAATATAATTACGAACGGCTCATAAAAAGGAGAAATGTGTGATACAAAAACTCAATCCTAAAATTAAAATATACACCACCAGTCAAAAACATGACAGATAATAGCTGAACAAGGTGGAAAACTACAAAAAAGAAGAGTTTATCAAAAAGCATGGTGTGGTGATTCTGGACAGGAACTCCAGGAACTGCTGTAGCTCCAGGTGTGGAAAATCAAGGACGCTGCCAGCGTCATGTTGAAACAAAATCATTCCACTGGACTGGCAAACTCCTTGGATTACTGGAAACGATTTGACACAGGAGTTTAGAAATGATTGCTAAGGAATTCTGAAGCACACAGTTCAGTCGTACGTGAGCTGTGGCTGTTAGTGAAAACCCCCCCCAAAGACATTGTTTAAAACAAGAGAAAAAATGTCATCTTCCATTAAATACAGGCTAAATTCTTCAAAAAGAAAGTTCTGTAAAGAACTTTTTTCTTTGCAAGAACACAACAACATGTTTGGAGGACAAGAGGAGAATAATGCGAAGGAAACTTAGACGTGGTGGAGGCTATATGATGCGATAAGCTGTTAATCTTCTTTTGGCACTGGTGATCTTTGTATTGTGGGAGGATCAATTAGTGCTGTGAAACTTCAGGACATTTTATATTCTCATATGCTACAAAGCGCTGGGAGTCCTGTTGAATGGTAGTTTATATTCCACTAATGATCCCTAGAATGCTTCAGTTTGTAAAGGAATTTCTTCAAGAAAGGAAGATTACTTCTCAGTCCTCAGACCTAAGTCCCATTCAAATGATGAGGCTTGAATTGAAGGCGACTGCTGCAAGGAAGCTCATTTCTCTAGTAGAACCCAAACTTTATGTGGGTAAACAAACCTCAAATACAGTTGCAACTACTCCAGAGGGTGATTTTAAAATATAAAAAACACAAAATGTACAAAAAGCAAGTTGTGGGGACACTACATAATAAATCAATAATATTCAAATACTTATGTCGGTTCACGAAATAAATTTTGCCGGTTTATCATTTATATGCCTGTTATGCAATATTTTGTTGTTTCCTTGCAGAACTGCATCTTTACTTTCATTTATTTCTTTCAGTAGGGCAACTAAACATCCTGCATAATTTTCTGTCTTATTTTTTGACTTCTCAAATACAAAGTTTTGCCAGTGTTAATGTACAGTATACTGAGCTTCAAAAGAAACATCACTTACAGTATAACTACTACAAATCCAGTTATAATCAGGAGAATGCCTGAATCTTTTCTGTAACATGTCCATTGACATTTTATTGAACAAACATGTCACAATGTCAGGAATAAATTAAATAATGAAACAGGTCAGAAAATTAATTGCGCTAATATACAGTACATTTGTTAGAAACAACCGGGAACCTACTGTGAAAGTCACAGCCTAGAACCCTGAGTGGTAACTGCTGGGAGTAATACAAGCTGTACATCTCAGATGTATGCTTGGCACCAGGTTGCAGATGCTGTCTTGTGGGATTCTATCCCATTCATCTCATAAAGCTTGGGCATGCATGTGTCTGTTTACTGGTTGCAGGACCTGAGTCCTGCCCCATTCGTAGGGTCATGATGGTCTTTGGTGATCATTGATTCATCACTAAAAAGGCACTTGGCTCCACTGTTGGAGAGCCTGCCTAAGTTATCTTACTCTAGCCTTCAACATACCAATGGCAATAAAGTGTTGTTCTTTTTATCAATGGGGTATATAGGTTCTTTTCTGTGCTTTGCTTTTTTTTTATTTTAACCAGGCTTGATATTCAATAGGTTAGATCACCTCATCACCTGTGTCTAATCAAATCTCTCACTAATGAGGTGATTTAATGTTAATGCACTTGGGTTTATCATGGTCAGTCTTAAATTACTCAATGCCAAAACATTTAATCCGAAATCTGAATATTTAATTTTTTTTCTGAAATCATGAATAAATTGAGTAATATGTTTGATGTGATGCTTTGTATATTTCAGACAGCTGATGTCTAATTACTGCAAAGCAGAACATTAACAAAGCCAAAAAAGTCCTTCTGTTGAACAGCTGATTTTTGTAAGTCTGCTGCAAAAATACAAAATGTAATCAGCTACACTGTAACAAACTGAAGAGTTTTCAGTCTTTTATGCGTAGTGTTTGCCATTAGCTGATAACTGTATTCAGCCTAGTGTGCTCTGCTGTGGAAAAGGAAGATTTTGCAGCTCTACTTTGCATTACCTTTAATATTTAGAAAGCAGTGCCTCAGTTGATTAGCTACTGAGATTGGTAGCCAACGTTGGTGACCTTGCACACAGTGATTTTAACCATTTTTAAGCAAATTTGATTTATCTGTCTGAATAGCCAAGGATGTTTGGAGAGGCCATGCACAAGGTGAAAGGTGACTCGATAAATACGCCAGTGGGTCAATAGCACTGATTTGATTTCTACTTCATGGTTGGTGTGGTGGAGGCTGCGAAGGAGCCCTGGCTTCATTAGTGTATTACAAAGAAACAGCAGGCCTGAGGGGCTCTGGATCAGTGTGCCACTGAAACCTGTCTCATCTGTCAGAAACCCACGACGGTAGGAAGCGGAATAAAAGAGTGTAAATTTAAATATATGCCTTCCCCTTTTTTAAGATGTCATTTCAGAAATTGCGTGCAAGGCGAGAAGATGCAGAAATTGTAGAGTACGATAGTAAAGGGTAGTATGGTAGACAAGAGTCTCCAGTAAAAGTAGTAAATAAGGTGAAATATGAATATGAAGAAACGTCCTCCATTGTGGGGAGGATTGTTCTTAATTGTTTTCCCTTTTTTCCCCTCCACTGCCCTACACACAAATGTGGAGGACATCTTTATTTTTTAAAATAGAAAGATTATTTTCCCCAGCGTTTCATTCCTTTATACCTCTCTGTTCCCTTCTTTACATGCTAAACATTTTCGTCTCCTTCCACTCAATTTGTCATACACAATTCTTTCTGGCTTTGGGGCCATTGAGATATCCGGGCCCCATGCCTGTTTAAGTTGATTGATTTTACCTTCCAGACTATATGGAATCTTTTCATATTGAATCTGTATTGTGTTCCTAATTATTTTCCTGATGCTCGCCTTCATCAAAGGAGCATCAGATGGGTAAGTAATTAGCCCCAAAAGAGTTTAGTGTTGATGAAAAAATAGAAAGACAAAATGGGCTGTGGTTTGACTGGAACAGTACTAATGCTTACTCTGTGCTCTCCGTTAGGGCCATGGATGAGTGCACACCTAACCCCAATTTAATTCATTACAGATCGCCCCAGGGCTGACTTCTATCTACAGCATCTACATGATGCCTTTGGGATCAATAATCAGATGGTATAATTAGAGTTTTCACTGCTGCGCCAAGGACTTTCTATTCTGCCCTTTCTTCTCCAGCTGACTAGGATATGGTGGTCTGAGTGATGCCCCAGCTCCTTAAGCACAAAGCTGTAGATATTGCAAACATAGCGGACAAACTCTGCTCAGACATGAAGCGTGTTGATGTGGTTTGGAAGAGGGCTCTGTGGCAGAACGGCTCCCACATCTCTTTCCTCGGGTGACAGGCACCTCATATGGGATCCTGTCCACAGCTTTGACCATGTCAAGAAGCAGCACAACTTCTTTCCAGCCATCATTGCCAGGCAACATCATCCCCCATCCATGTTCACACCATTTCAGCCTAACACCTTGGTTATGGTCCACGTGAAAATATTAAAGGTCAAATAAACGTGTATTTTAAATGAATTGGCCACATTTGGTTCCATGAGAAATCTGCCCTCTGAAAAGATGTGTTTTGTCATTTCAGTTGACAGGGACATTAACACTAGCAGCATCACTCGCAGTCAGGGTAGTGGCATCTGTGGAGCCATAGGGAGTTTTAGAAGTACAGTACCTCCAGGTGATGGGTGAGTCTGACAGGGGCAGCTGAAGTACACAAGCCAGGAGATTCTCACCCATGGCTCATTCAAGGGCACAAGAGAAGAGTTCAGTGCTTGTAAGAATTGACATATAATAACTCTTGACGCTCCACTGATGGCAGTAGCCATTGTTAGAATTTAAAGTGCCAGCGAACGGTTGTTGTGTTGTTTTTTTCCAGTGGTAGTAACTGCATTCCAGTTTTGTGATGCTTCTTGTTCACTGTTTGTTTTAAATAGAAGTCCAGTTTTATGTATGAGCTGGGAAATCTGGTATTGCTTGCACTTTTGTTAAATATGTTGTTAATGTCTCAAATGGTGTCAATTGCTTGTAAAGTGCTGCCATTGTGTCTGGAACTCCTTGTATGTGTCATATCATACAAATAAATCAAATAAACATTTTTTTAATCATGCTTTCTTTACCTACGCATTTTGGACTGTAGCTTTGGCAACACATTTTTCCAGCAACATTCATCCGACACTTTACAATTCCTGCTTGGGGGAATGAATACTTAATGGACTAATGCCCAGAGAGGGCTGACCTGCCATGGGTTATGCATTGAATATTTTATTACCTCTGGAGTCAGTACCTAGTGGCATTCTATAAACACTTCCTGCACAGCAATGATGCAACAATTTCCTGTCCTATTGATAGCCATCTCTGGGTACCTCAGGACTGGACTTGCATTCCCAGAAAGATGCTCATGTACCAGGATCCTGCTATAAATGGGCTGAAATGCGATGCAGTTTCACTTCAACTTCCTCCACTCAGCCTAATGGAGATTAAGAGCCATTAAGAGCTCTTTGCTGCATGTGCAGTTTCTATTGATCAGATTGACTCAACTCGTTTTAGCCAATGATCCGATTACAAGTGTTGTTCCCTCTCCTGGTACTTTGCCGAAAACAAGCCTCCATGCCTACGTAGGCACTTTAAGCTGCCTGGAGCTGCGTGCAAGATAGGGCTCTGTCAAGCTACCTTAATGCAAAAGCAGGTTAATAAGGGCAGTTTTGTAAATGAGACAAATAGTCAGCCACCTACTGAGAACAATTTACAGGGACATTTCTTTAGATTGTCTTCCTGCCTGTCCAAAAAATAATCCTGCAAGTGCACTTTGAAGCCTTTGCAGTTATTCAAATTGACCCTGGTTTCATTAATCTTGCTATATTCTCCTGTACAATGGCATTCCCAGCAGCCGGCAAGCACAGCAGTTCCTGTGCAGGATTCCATTTTCGAGAGAAAATAACTGTGCTTGCAGAATTAGGATCCAGTGGTAGAATCGAACATGAAGACAGGCGGGTATGTACAAGACACGCACAATTTCCTAAGTCCTATTTAACAAAGATATTAGAAATGGTGATAATGATAGTGACAGCTCAGAATGTAGAGCATGTGAAATAAAGTAAGCTGTTCTGCAATGCAGTAACTAGGGGACGTTCGTGATTCATGCTTACTAGTGTGTCTCTACTCAAGCCATAGCCATGAATAGCATAGTATGGATTGAATTGGCAGGTAAAATAATTCACTTTCTAGAACAAAAACAATAATAACTGTGGCCAGTTTTTGTTTTATGTGTTTTCTTAGATAACACACAAGGCAGAACATTTGGCATTGCTTTCTGTTCTTTTATTCTGATACAAAACATAATCACAAGTCTTTCTGAACGCACACCAGAAAAGGGGATAATGACAGAGATGATTATTATATTTGCAGAAGTATGTTTAATTTTTTCCAAATGCAGTTTTGCAAAAATTGATATACAGTATAGAAAATAATTGCACTATTGTATGTCTTCACAGGTAGCTAACAAAGCAGCTAGGTAATGAATAGAGTGATAACAAAGTTATCTAAAAATAGGAAATTTAGTACAATACAAACTATGTTACAGAGCAGATGAAGAGGAAGATAATTAAATAAAACACAATCTTGGCATATGGAATTGCCATGGAATTCACATAAAAAATAAGACATTAAAGAAAGATGCTCCTGTTGTAGGCCTCAGGTTAGACAGGGTGTAGGGATCTCAGGCACAATCCGAAGGGCGATCAGAGATGGAAAAGCCCTGATATCTCCAGTTAGGTGGTTCACACAAATGCCAGAGAAGAGAAATAGCAGTGTGAGAGACTGAAGAGTAAAGAGCCGATGGAAAAGAAACCTCTAGATGGCTACTAGTGAATGAGCAGGAGTATAGAGAGAGACATGGTAGTCAGATAGAAGATGTGTGTGTGCCCTGTGATGGACAAGCATCCTGTCCTGTCTCCAGCCTTGTCCTCTAAGAATGCTGGACTGGTCTTCAGCTCATTGGGGTCCCCCAAGAATGTTATTTGGAAACAGATGGATGTCTAATTTAATAATAAGACAATAAGGCTTGCACAATAAAATTGGACGTGGTGTACAAGGAGGATATCAAACCCCAACCTTGCCCCCTTCTGCTCACCCACATATAAATATCAGGATTCTAGCATGTTTCATTTCACATTATCAATTCAGAGCTCTCCCTCATAATAGCATCTTACTGTGCAACTATCCCTGGCTCTCGTCTTCCACCAGCTCGAAGGAAACCAGCTGTTACACCCATTCAGAAAGCCACGGGACTCCAGCCTGATTCCGAAGCTAAAGTTTCCCAGAACTCAATTCATGGAATCAACTTTTCAGTTACAGCTCCACAGCCTTAAATGGGAACTCCAGTCCCAATTTCTCAGATGCTCTATTAAATCTCGTTAAAATATTAATTCATTGACAGTGTAGAAAACAAATGTCAAATTAAGTACAAAATTGTGCACTTTATGAAAGTACCGTAATTCTTCATGTTGTCGCAAATCCCTGGTCTTGCAAGAGGTTTGTTCCCACAAACTGTGACGTGAAGCGGCCCTTCCTGCTCACTAGTCGCTGTAACGACTAATGTAATGTGATGTTCTGCACGAGCAAATAACTACAGCTGTTGTGCAGCAGACATTTCACTGCAAAAAAATTCCCATGTGATCTGCATGCAGAATTAACAAGGTTGTAGCATTTGTTGGCAAAACCATCTTAAAGTCGAGAGCAATATTTCGATTGTATTCACAAGTCTGCCTGTTCACAATGTAATAAGGGTGCTCCACATCACCGTAGGTTTTGTTGCCTTCTTTTGAATCGCAAAATATGGCGCTGAAATTTTGTCCATTTTGTGTTGTAAATTGGAGGTTTTACAGATTACTGTGTGGTTTTTACTTTTACTGTGGTTTGAAATGCACTCATCACTGCTTTCTAACCCCGAAATATAAAACTAGTGTCGCAGTTCCCCTTAAAGCATCTCTCCGCACTGCGTCCTGTACTCTTTTAATACAAAGCACTGTGTCTTATTTCTACATGTGCTTTATTGTTTCCATGCTTCAGTTCTTTTCACTTTTGCCACTGCTGAAAGCAGGTAGAAGGTCCTGAAAAGCATGAAAATTGAAGTGTTTAACTCGAACTATTACCACATGGTCTGTTTCCTCAGTTCTTGCTGTTAGACTGCCATCATTTGTTATCCATTTGTCTTAATCATGTTGGATTTTCTCTCTACATGATGACACTTTCAGGCACAGCATGGCACATCTGAATCATTATGGCACAAGTATTTTTATCAAACAGTACCCTTCATCTTTCAAACTACAAGATGTGCAATGGACCTTTCTGATTTTGACTCTCGTATTATAAGAAGTGCTTTCTAGAATGAAAACACTGAGGTGGCTACAAGCAATAATACCAGAACCATTAATCATCCTTTGTCATTGTATTGTACAAAACAGGCTGTAATCTGCTGACATAGGCCTGTAGTGGTCAGTTAACGCTATATAAACCAGGTCTGATGTTTCTCATGCTAATAAGTCTACCTTTTTAATATTTTATCAATAAAAGTAACCAATACCAGTACTTAATCTTTTAGCTTCAGTTCATGTTATCAGAGCCTTCAAATCTGGTTCCAAAATGTCTTGACCATGCTTTGTTTTCTCATAAAACCCTCAGGGGGTTGATACTATTTAATTGCCCTTTGCCGCGCAGTAAGGGTCCCATGAAAAGATTGGGTCTTTCCATCAGAACAGCAGCATTGCCTCTCTATTGTGGCAGAGGGGACTCATGTGTAAGACGTAAAATGGCTTTATCTTTTCATTGACAACATTCTGAACAGAAGAAGATGTGCTCTTGAGCTACTGTACTTCAGGCCAATAGGCAGGAGTTAGCTTAAATAAAATAATTGTAGATCATTTTCAGTTTGCTATTGTCTGGAATATTTTCGCTTATGTTTTCTGTTCGTGTTCACGTCCTCTTGCCTCGCTTTTCGTTCTGTTGACAATTTGATGAGTGTGCAAAATATGACAGAATCTAATTGTTCTTGTAAATTAGAGAAAGCTTCCGTCCTGCAGTACTTCACTGATTACTGCACAAGTGGACAATTCTTTTCTTGTAGTGCTGTTTTCTCTGTATTACCCAACTATTAATCTGCATGATTGTATTGCCCTTGTTCAAAAAGTACATTTTCGGACTTTTGTCAATTTTTTTCTGGTGTCATGCTCTCCATTCTGTATACTCTTATTCTTCTCTAGGGTGGGATGCTCTTGATCATTTCTTAAAGCATTTTTGTTTCCAGAATATACTGTGTCTTCTTAGCTGTTTTTGGAGCTTTAAATTTAAAATTAAGAACTGGTTTTTAGTAGAATCACTCTGACCACTTATGCTCTCACACAATGCCAATTCTGCTGTTTTCTCTTAAGGATTAAGCTTGTCATTTTCTCATTGTCAAAGGGGATACTCCCATAATTTGTTTTTAATGATACAATAGCTGCTTTGGAAGGGGTTATTTGGCTTAATCTGTTCACTTTACAGTACAATTCAGGGAGGATATGATTTTATTCTCTCTTATGTCATGTCTATGTCTCATTAATTTCTATACTCTTTGTTGGTTTCGAAATCATATCTTTTAGTGGATGAAGTATGGAGTGATAAAAAATAAAGTTTTTGGAATGTTTTAGTGTCATAAATCACATGGACACTGACCTGACTTTATTCTCTCTCAAAATTCATAGAGCAACTTCTAAGAGAATAAAAGATTATTACTAATGTATCAAGCACCTCATTTGATTGGAGATGTTAAATTATTGTATGTTTTATCCACATTCTGAATGTCAGCTTCGGATGATTTATAAATGAGCAAAGGCATGCTCCACTCAAGAGTATGTCAGCTGTGCTTGCAGCTCCATTCACATTATGTCGCTAATTTCCAGCTGAGACCCTAAGGAGTTCCATTATACAAAAGCACCACCCCCAATTGTCCATCCATCCATTTTCTAACCGCATTATCCAATACGTGTGAGGGGGCACCAGAACCAGAATCTCACCAAGTAATGGGCACAAGGTGGGATACACTTTGGACAGGACGCCAGTCCGTCACAGGGCAAACAGACTGACACACTCACACCAGTGCCACATTTCCCAGAAGCTAATTAATCCACCAGAATCTCTTTGGACTGTGGGAAGAACACCCAGAGGAAACCCATACAAACCCCCACCACTCTGCCTAAGCCGTGCTGCCCTGTCCCCAGTTATAATAATAGCAATTATTATAACTGGGGACAGGGCAGCTCCTGTATATCATCATAATCATCATTTCAAATGTTGTTCTACACTTCTGCCAGGTATGCATTTGTGTGAATCTAGGCATACAGTACAGCATGCTTAAGTTTGATTGCAATTTGAAATCAAGCAATAAATGAGATGAAAAAAAACTTATTTTCAGTTTACTGCCTTCCATACATTTACATTTCAATTTGCCATATTTTTTTTCCTTCAGATTGCATGTTATAACATCAGTGAAGATTAAATCATTTCCCTACAGTATGTGTGCCTCAACCTTCTTGCTTTTTTCCTTTAAAATAACAGTTGAAAAATGTTGTAAAATATATTTTAGAAACAAGCTGTATTAAATCAAGCTAAAAATGAGGTTGGTCAATATGATCTGAAAACTGCACACATACTGTCCTTAAACACTCATCTCAGACTTATTGAAACGTCACAGCTCACACATGCATCACTCTACTAAATTCAAGAGAAATCATGGAAAATGTGAAAGCAATGTAGCATAAAACTATACAAAAAGTGCAAAATTATATTAAAAAATACAATACAGTGATAAACTCTTACAAATTCAGTAGATCTTTTATTCAAACCCTTCCAGATAAAGCAAAGTGAACACAAATAGAACACCAGTTACGTCCTTCATAACAGAATAACAACAAACCTTCCACTTCTGTTATGTTATTTCTATTTTACTTTACGATATTGCTGATTATCCCAGCATTCATTTTCAAAGTTTCACAATGTACGACACGATTGGCCCCACCGTGAGTTTTTATACAGATGATATTTTTTCATTTTTATTACATACTGTATCAACTTGAAGAGACACACATGATCCATCTCTGACAACATACACGTGTGTCTCTTTGAACACATCATCTTTTATTTATCTTCATCCTGAAGGTCTTTTGGTCTTTTGTCGTCTATAAGTAAACATTGGCTATTCATTTTAAAAACATACCACTTAACTGCAAAAATGTTTAAATGATTTTGTTTGGCAAAAAGATTAACACTAAATTGTGAATGCAAATTACCCACTATGCTATCTGGTTTTATTCAAAAATATTCATTGAACCCAAGAAATCAAATTAAGATAAAATGTTAATGTAAAACAAAATAGTTTTTAAACAGGTTTTATCCGTTTAGGATTTTGTAGTCACGTCAAGAAACAGACGCATGTATTTGCAAAACCGAGCCCATTCAACATGGATCATAAAACAAGTTCTTAATCAACCTAGATGAGTTTTGGAGGAAAAACAAAAGAAAAAAAAGGGGGCTAGCTGAAAATGACTGTCCAAATTTAAATGGGAATTCTGGGATGCCTTTTTTATTCACACTGTCTGCTCTTTGTTCATGCACTACTGTTTCATTGTGGTGACTGTCATGTAAGGTTAATGACAGCCTCTCATTACCCTTGTCAAATATGTATTAATGTGGACCAACAATTGATGCTGAATGGCTCTGGTTTGTCAGACCCCTATGTTTTTCCAAGCAGATGGTCACTGTGCCAAAGAGAGGCCCTCAGACCTATCACTGTGCTCTCTTGAACACGTGTCTGAAGTGAGAAATTTTCCTTGATGGGGAGGGTCATGGATAGAATACTAATTGGAACATTTAAAAAAATCGGTGCTCTTGTTTGATTCCTGCTTGCCCTGTCAGTGGGCTGTCTTCGCAGTATTTCAAAAAGAAGGTGAGGAACAGAGCAGGTTATTGTGTACGTTCAAAATCTGTAGCCACACACTTGGCGGTATATTCACTCTCTTTTGAACTCAATTAGATAACTTCATGATTTTCCACTGCTTTGGCACAAATGAAGCACAATTTCAATTGTTTCAGGACTTCACAAAGCCAGAAATGATGATAAGATTTATGGACATGTTTGGATGATATGTCATTGTGTGTGCTTGCCTTGCCAAAAAGCCCATTATTAAGTATGTTATTAAAACCTATCTTATGTATTGAAGCACATTTGAATTTAATACATTGCATTACATGTTGTATAAAACCTCTCCATTAAAATAATTTAATTCTGCTACATATCTGCTTAAATACAATTTCTAATGTTTTCTAAGGCTACTTGACAGATGCGCAGAAGTTTAGGGAGAAGAATATTGGTAGGAAAATATGACGGCCTTGTATGTGCTGTTTTCAGCACAAGGATAATAGTTTATCGTACTTCCTTTCAGCATTTCAGATATTTAAAAGATTGTTTCAAGCGGCTGTATAGATAAATGAGGTTCAATTAATGACCAATTTTGGGTTTTTAGACTGAAAGAGATTATTTTCTTCCCTATTGTCCCAGTTCCATTGCATTATTATTTGTCTCATTTTGTGAAATGCAGAAAAGATACTATATATTTTAACAACAGAGTTATAGATTATAATTATATTTTCAGACCAACACTGACCTTTATTCTGTCACTGGCTGTCGTATAATTTTATTCCTATCAAAAAGTTTCCACTGTACCTCAAATATTCGTGACAGAGAATAAAATGAAAAAATAAAGCAAAACACTAAAAATGTGTTAGTGAAATTATAATCACCCGTTAATCTAAGAATGTTAGTATAAGGAGAATGAGCACATAATTCTTTAACATACCGTTGTCCTTCACATTTTACTGCATATTTTTAATTTCACTAAGTTAAAGTTGCACACTGCCTTTAAGCAGTGGAGCAGTGCAAGAGCTTTGTTCAATAAATTATACAAGGTGGTGCACCCACAGTACAGCTGTGTCTTTCTATGTTGCACTTGCATGGATGATAATGATTTTTACCATTGCTGCTCTTCCACCAATATGATGCCCAGTGTCTGGCTAAATTATGAATCAGCAGAGCTCTTTTCTGTTTGTATGAACTTAAATGCATTAGTTAAAGGCAGAAACAATTCCCTAGATTTTCTGACATCTGAGGCAGGCCTTGCATGACAAACAATGGAACATCCAGTGCATCTAATGGCTTTCAGAGGGAAACCTTGTTTATCCCAGGGGCAGGAGAGATCAAAGACCCCTGTAGAACTGGAGGCATGGGAGAAATTTCACACTTGCCAGGGCTAGCAAAATATCATGTTTTATGGCATTAGTTAGTCTGTTTGGGGTGTGCTCCCCTGATGCTGAGAGATCAAATAACTGATGCCTCCTTTTCTCCTGTTCAAATCACTTGATCAATAATTACACGGGTATTGAGAAGTAGAGGGCTTTTCTGCATTTTACATGCTTTCATATGAATATGATGAACAGCTGCTTCACGGGTACTGTTTGTTCTTATATGGCTTTATGTGACAAGGCCACTTTTTAGAGCCCTTTGTGGAATGCATTTTCTTCAACACCTTTCACTTTTCCTGAAAGACAGGTAAAAGAGTTTGAAGCCCACAGGTGTAATATACATTTATAACAACTAGAACCAAACTTACTGGAATGTCTGCTCTCCAATTTAACCTCGTAGTCTGGTTTTAGTAATGGTGCCTAAAGCTCATCATCACTTTTGATATACAGTACTGTACAATACAAGTCATAGCTTCTTCAGATGCACTTTTTAAATTGGATTTAAATTCAATTATTTTTTTCTTTACTGCCCTAATTTGTGATCTTCAATTGTTATTCCTTGAACCCTTGTACCAGCAATGGGGAATAAGGACTGCCAGCAATCCAAACAGGAGTTTGTCATACTATGCTGTACTGTGAGTCTAACAGTACCAGCAATGACAATCAGGCATCAGCTGGAGGATCTTAGCAGTTCTCATTGACAAGAATGCAAGCTTATGGTAATGCAGAACAGGTTGTTTTTCCATAAGTTGCTAAACATCCCACTTTTATTTAGCTCATTGTAAGTGTACTACATAGTCTTCAAGATAATGGTGTTAAGAAGGTAAAAAGAAATCATGTTGCAGCATGAATAATGGCAATCTTAGCCAGCAATATATGAAATATAGGACTATGGGGCTCAATGTACTGTAAACTCTAAACAAATGCGTTTTCTGGCTTACTGATGCTCTTGGGAAACTTTAGTACGTATAAATTTAAGTACATACAGTATTCACATTAACTGAATTATGTTATAACCTTTTCTTTTGGAAGGTAAATACAACAGATATTTATACTGAGATTTTAATACCGCAAAAGCATTACAATAGTTTCACATGGCAAAATATACATACATCTACAAAATACAAAGAAAAATGTCAAAATGACATCTCAAAAGGGGTTTAGGTAATGTTCTTCAGATAAACTGAGGAGGAGCTGATTGCATATCCACTTCCCTGTTATTGTATGACTTGTTCTTTTGAATGCCCTTAAATTAAATGAAGTTCACATGGTTCTGTCTAATGCTCTACTTAGATTATTTGGTAATTGACAGTCGGGACAAAAATGAAAATCTAAATTGCTTCCAAAGTGTGCCCAGGGAAAGGGATCTAGATTCATGCATTAATTTTTTGGCCATTGGCGTTTAGAGGCACAAAATTGATGCATTTGTCTTTGTCCTTTATTGCATTAGTAATGGTGAATGATAACAATTGACCACAAAGATAATTTACCTCTGTAAAATGTTTATCCAATGGCTTATTCTGTATAGGTCTTATAAATCGTTGCTCAAGTAGAAGAGCTTTCCCTGTCTACTTTCTCTTATGAAAAGGGTGCCAGACACCAGATCTGGAGGACCAGTGTGTCTTCAGGCCATCATTCCAGTTCATCTCTTAACAGACCTACTGTGGTTGGACAGGGGGTTGTCTTAATGTGAATGTGGTGGAGAAAGATGACACACAAGACCTGTGTACATGCAGTACTTGCTCCTGCACATTCTGGATCAATAATTTAATGGTAAATATGGGCCACTTGAACTCCATTTAAATCAGAGCTCTTTCACCGTAGCAAATTTGACACGCCTGGCCTAAATGGGACACCTGAAAAGGTGTTTCCAGTTCTGATGGTGCAGGCGATTTTAAAGAGTCCTAGAAAACCTGCTGAAAAGATAGCCCCTTCAGGACTGGAATTAGGCAACCCTGAAAATAATCTATTGATGACGCAAAGGTTTCTGCAGCAATGTAGAAATCAATTGTCTATAGGAATATTTAGATTGCTTCTCGTAAGGGCCAGAGAAGCATGATTTGAAGCCATGGGTATGTAACTAAGTAGAATTCCTACTTTGCCTTCATTCTGTATTGTGTCTGTTTCTTCTTGGCATGCAAACTATTATGATTAAGATTGTCATCAATTTTTAACCTCACACGCTCATTCCTTAATTAATTTAAGTGACTTTTTTAATATTTCTCAGGTCCCCAGCCAATAAAGATCTGTTTTCTTCAAGTGATGACAGAAATGGGGTTAGGACTGCGCAGAGTGACGGCATGTGATGTATTATGGGATTCTATTGAACTTCTGCAACTGCCTATGATAAGGAGAGCAATCAAAACAAAGAAAGAGCTTCACATCTGAACAGCTGCAAGTCGCTCGATTAAACGGGGTGTCCTTATTTAAAATCTTTTAAACGTTTATCTCTGGGAAAAAAAAAAAATTTGGGTTTTGTGTGACAGCATCCTTTAAATATAAATGGAAAAGGGCTTTCAGTGTGTCTCCAGTCCCAATCAGCAAAGTTCAGGATGTGTTTTGTGATAAGGGATTTCATGGTTTCTCTCCAGATTGTGGCACAGTAGTAGCCGTGGCTGGAGATCATTAGCATGGATAGCTGTGCCCGTTGCCCTCCCAAAGACATGGGAGTTATAGCATGCCAAGGCTAGACTGCCATGTCACACACTGACCCCAGGTAATCTGCAGCTTTAAGTCAATAGCCCAGTGCGCCATCAGTCTGATCCATCCAATTTAGCTGGATAAAAGTGAAAAGGTCAGTCATTTGACAATGACATTGAAATGAGGCTATTGTTAATTCTTACTGTGACTGTAATTTGTTTGAGGAAAACACTTTTTTGAGGAAAACGAAACACCATTTACAGAATCTAATAACAACATTCAATATTGAAACATTACAGACATATTTGTTGGTTATTCGTGTTTTGCAAAAATTATACAAAAAAGTTTTTTGAAAGGCTCTAACTCTCTGTTTAGTAGCAGATGACAAATGGCTGGGGTTTAAAAGAGATACAAATTCTCATTGATTTTCTGTGGGTGCGTGTGTAATTTCTTCCTCTCCGATAAAATGCGTTTTAGAATAAGCCTCACTGAAATTATAGATAGATAATACTTTATTAATCCCGTAGGGAAATTGATGAAAATACTGGTTTATATTACTAATTAAATAACAAATGGCCATCAATTATATAATAATTATATAATTATTGGCAACCAGTATAATTGATGAATATACTGGTTAATATTACTAATTAAATAACAAATGGCCATCAATTAACATTGTTTTGTGATAGCACATATAATAACCCTTTGTAGCTTTTAACCATTTATACCATTTACTTAACCATTTTTAACCATTTATATTTTAAATAAAAATATTCAACCATTTGACTGACCTCAGAGTTCCTGCAGTGTGAGGTAATTTTCTTCTGCTCAGCACAGCAAAAATGGAAGCATTAACAATGCACTAAAGCCAAAAAAAAATAACCACATAGTCAGAATTCCCCTGCTGGATCTATGTTTATTAGTTTATTACTGATTTATTACTTCATTTTCCTCCAACACAAAACATTACTGTTCTTTCTCTGATAAAGATGTTGTCTGACATTGACGTCTTGTATCAGAGGACAGAAAGAAGTCTCTTGCAAAGACTTTAATAATACCAATTCAGTTGTTCCGTCACATTCTAATAATGTCAAAAGGAGCTGAAGAATAAGGAGATAGTGTGCTTAGTACTTTGGCTTTAACTCGGCTGGCTGAAGACATGATGACTCTGGGCAAAGATCAGTGCTCCATTTAGGAGGTATGAGCCAGGAAGAATTGTTGTAATGGTGATGCTGTGGTAATGGGAGTTCTGCCAGGGAGCTTCAGCACGGAGAAACAGAAGTGCAATGTTATAATTCAACCTCCACCTGAACTGATGTTGAATTAGACTGTGTTTTTTTTCCAATTAATTCCCTTCATTTTATGTTGTGCTTTTGCTCCAAAAGGGTATCACCAATGATTATGAAAAAGGATAACAATGTAAGAAAGAGAGGAGTTACAAAAGAGAGGATTGGCCTGTTTAGCCCATTTGGTAGTTGGTAGTTAATTGAAAACATTTTTCTGACCTCAAACTGAGACAGAAGGTGACCTTTCACCAATGATGCAACACACAAGGTCAAAGCTACAATGGAGGTCTTTAACAATAAGAAAGTGAATGTCCTTGAGTCAAAGTTCTGATCTGTGACACGACTTGAAAACAGGCCATCCCCAAACAGCTTGAAAGAGCTTGAGCAAATCTGCCAAGAACACAGGGCAAAAACTGAAGCCACCATACAAAGCTGGCAGCGATTTACTCCAGAAAGACTTGTGGTTATAATTGCCGCCAAAGGTGTTTCTACCAAATATTGAGTTCACAGGTTCTACTATCTATGCAAAAACATATTTCAGTTTTTCTCTTTTATTTCTGCTAACATTTACAGTATTCTTTCTATCTGTAAATCTACTATCTTTAAGTCTTCAGTCTGAGCATTCAGATTTTGAATAAATATTAAGTTTAAAATGTGTTCTGTAATTCTGACATTTCAGAAAAAGGAACATCATAGAAAGGGTCTGAATACGTTTGCAATTGGAATGGAAATATCATAACAGTTTGTTTGCCTTGTTATTGGTTTGCCACAATGTTTAGAAGATATACATAATATGTCAACATAAATAATTTATTTCTTTACATAAGGAATGTCATCTGCTGGGTGTATTCTGTGCCTTGAATTTTATTGGTGCTTCTACACCAAATTTCCTCACCAAATTCGCATATGAAAACCAAATTGATATCAATATTAACAGTGTTTTTTAGTTTTGGTATACATTTTGATGTCATCTGCCAAATTTGACTAGATCACTTTTTCCACCAGAATCTAGATCATTAATATTAATTAGGAAAAGCTGTGGATCTAGTATGCATTTCTGATAAACACTAATACTGTACATCACCACAGTTTGTAACACCTCTTATCTATACTGTCTGTTTTTTGTATATTAACCAATTCTCAGTTCAAACATGTGCTTTTGTCCCAAAACAAAACTGGATTTCTGCAATGTATCATTTTTTTTCAAATCAAGAAAATGGTGGATGATTCTACACAGCAATTGTCTCATTGTCTTATCAGTATATGAAGAACAATTCTCATTTTCTGCAGCATTATTATGTGATCATTTCTTTGTCATGTATTTAACAAAATTATGTTCATCATATGGGTAGCTGTGATACTGTCATTAATATTTCAAATTAATATCTTGTTATCTATATCATGTTATTAGTTTAATGCCACAGGTGAACATGTTCATCTACACATATGAAAATAAATATGAAAAAAGAGAAGAAATGTTTTATGTGATGATCATCTATCATCTTGACCATGTAGTAAGATGTGCTGGGTGACTCCAGTCTAAAACTTCAAAATTGCATTGGTATTTTTTATTTACCCAAAAATACATTCCAACATTGAACATTACAGTATGTTAACAATATCTGAACAATGTCAATATGTGTGACAGTAATGGTAGTACCAATAACATTAGTATTAATTTTTCCATACTTTCCATACTTTTGTTTTTCATGGAGATCCTGAGCTACAGACAGTATACTGTAAATAATGTACCACAATAAAAAAGGTTTTACGCTTGTATTAAGATTTTATGTTAAGTGACAATGAACCTTAAAATCTAATGGAAATCCCAGAGAAATTCTGAATGGTGTGATGGTTTAATCATTTTTTTATTTGGAAGAATATGATAATATAATTAACTTCATACTATTAAATTAATGGAATCTTAACCACAGAGATGAGTAATAACTGTGAACTTTGTAATTAAAAAAAAAATAATGGTGCAGTGCGGGTTTCAGATTGATTTTATAAACATCTGACAAATTCCTAAATTCTAGTGTACTTTTGACACATTCTTTCTCATAAAAGATGAATTATCAAATTGAAAATGGTATTTCAGTTTAATTTCAAGGAAATGCATGTATTTGGATTGAAATCAAGTTCAGTTAAGGGGTACTTGTTCATATTGGATGTTGTGATTAATAGAGTACCACAGGGATCTGTATTAAGACCATTGCTCTTCTTAATCCATCAATAATTAAAATCATGGCATAGTTCATAATTTATAGTTCAAATTTATTTTTGATGGTACCAGAGTAATAGGATGAGCAAATATTGTAGAAACTGAAAAAAAAATTAAAATGTAGGACTGTGCAAACACTTGGCAGGTGACAATGGTGAACAATTCTGATCATCGTATTACAAAAAAAGGGTGTTGCTGTGCTGGTATCAGTCAAGAGAAGCCTGACCTGATTCATTTCTAGATACTAGAAGAATGGGAACAAAATGCAAGTATTTAAAATCTTCACATCTTCACTGATAAAATCCAACAAAAAAGCCTTCTTAAGAATGAGAAGTGAAATACTGTATTGAAGGACACAAATGGAAACAAAGGGGACCTGTAAACAAGATAACAGAAGGTATTTTTTATTCAAAGGGTTGTGGAGTCTTGAACAAATTACCCTGCCATGTGTTGCAAACTAATATACTGGCTTGTATTAGGAAACAGCTAGATGAGTTTCTCAGATCAGTTAGCTCCTAATTACTGAAGGGTGAGGTGGACCAATAACCCTCTCTTGTTTATAATCTTTCTTAGTGTTCTTTCATTCACAGAGAGACGGTTTGCCTAAAAAATGTCACCACTTCTTGGATGTGCGGGTTTGTACAATACAATACAATGAAGCAGTTGGATCTGCAGTGTCAGGTTTTGAGAGGAATCGGTTTCAACTGACTGCAATTTGGTTCCTCTACAAAAAAGTTAAACGCTTGTCAAGGGTTGTCTATTTAGGTTTAAGAGTCCTGGTGAGATAGAATATCTATTTATCTACCTGACTGCTGCTGTGTCAGGGGCATCAGTCTAGCTTGTTTGAGAAACATTCCTGGCCAAACAGGATCAGCCAAAAGAGCAGATACTAGATGTATGAAGAAAAGGCAAGGCCAGCAGGTTAGAGATGTAGTTTCTATATTTTAACAGGTGAAGTACTAAGACCTTACGTCTTCTGTACCTCAAGGTTCAAAATTTTGAAGCATTAGATATGAGCTAGAGTGGGTGTTGTAAGTTCGCTCATGCTCAGATATTTCATGCTTGGAAGGATAGACCTGGTGTAGAAACATTTCAGATGTTTGATCTCATACACCGTGCCAGGAAATGGTTTCAAGCTGAGCTTAGCTTGGCAACAAAAGTTGTAAAGTTGTTGGATTTAGATACTGTTCGTACCTCAGAAGTTTACCCTCTGACCTGTTGCACAGTACAGGCTAAGTTGCCCCACAAACAGTAAACATGTTTATGACCTTCATAGAGAAACATACAGCCACAGAAACGCTAGTATAGGAATTAGGTTTGCTAGATACAGAATACAGAACACATACATGTACCTGTTTTATTGGGTGAATCAATCAAGACTACATTTGCAATGTACTGTTATGTTGCAATGTATTGCAGAAAATGTATTTAAAAAGGTGAGTTTTCAGCTTACACCATGCATTAGATAGGAGACTGAAGGATCTAATGTCAGATGACTTAAAATAATACTCTGTAAAACCAGATACTCATTTTTTTACCTAAGCACAAATTTGCCAGGACTGTTCAGAAAAATACAGCTGAGATGTGAAAACTAAATATTTTGTTAATGTTTTTTCACAATATATGTTTTATTTTGCATGGCATTCTTTCATCCTGCCTAGTACTGCATAAATATATTCAGAATAAGAATAATCTCCTGTAGAATATTATAAACATTTTTTCAAAACTTTTATAACATAATTATTTCAGTACTATGGACTGTATGTTATTTGTACAAGGATTTCTCATAGAGACTCATATTTGTTTTAAATTTATATGATACATATTCTTTAAAAACAATATTTATACAATGAACTTTTCTGGGATGATAAGGATATATACTTTAATAAGGCTTAGTAAAGAGGTTATGATTAAGTTATTTATTTCTTAATATCCACTGATTTACTGAATTCTAGGTTACTGAAGGCCATTGCGCATTCTTTAATAAATTTAGAAATATAGATGGAAGCATAGATAGATGAAAGCATGCAAGATATGGTAGGTAATAACCAGATGATAACCAAAACTGGAATGTCCTAATTACTGTTTTTCCTTCTCTTAAGGCTATAGCGTGTGGCTGAAGTGAGTACCGCAAATATACCAACAGAGGTCCTCATTGGTTTGATGCAAAACAAACCCAATACAAAACTGAAAGCCTTAATTTCAGAAAAAGAAAGAAGGAGGTTTATTTAAATTTTTTTTTAGCCTGCATTCCATTCGAAGATGCATTTCAAGAATATCACCAAGTCACCAAACATGCAAAATAATGTAAACAAATGCAAGTTAAAATATACTTGCCCTCCCTACACAATACAGAGATATATTGACTCAATTTGAACGTGATATTTGCAGTTTTCCAACAGGTTTATGAGCTGTTATTTTTCCAGCTCATTTAGAGTACTAATTGCAGCCACTGGTAAACTGATACACTGATACAGTTGCTTTCATTTTGAACTGGGGAAGAGAAGACTTTAAACAGAACAATGGTAAAATGACAAGTAAAGGTTTATTCCCTGCTGAAAAGAGAAGAAAAGAAACACAATGTTTCGGCTGTGGAGCCTTCTTCGGGTGTCATAGTCATAGGATTGTAATAGTACAAACAAGGTAGGAGTTCGAGACGAAACAAATAGACCAAGGTAGAATTGCACAACTCTTCATCTGCACATTTAGTGTAATACTTATCCAGGGGCATAATATACTTTATAAAAAAAACAGTTTATTGCATAGCTTCCTCTTTTGTTGTCTCTTTTCTATTGTGAGGTCACCTAAAAAAAAGCTGCCAGAGTAATGTTACAAAAGAATACTGAATGAAGTGCACATTTGACAGAGAGGTTAATGGATTTAATAGGTTTTGTCACTCACCAATCAGTGTGTGGTAAATGTTACATGAACATGACACAGAGACTGGTATGTTAAGTACTGCTTAAAAGGTATACAGTATGCACTCTACAGCATGTTCAGAGCCATCAGCGGAACACATGCTAAAAATAACATTTCCGTATCTATGGACACTGTAACTTCAGCCAGGTTTCCAAAAGAATTATTAAGAAAACAGAAATTCCCTTGTTCTTTCACATGTTCACAATATTTTCTGTCAGTCAGCTACAGTTTGTTTCTAAAAACAAGAAACAATATTCACTCTGCAGGACAAAGCTTGAAAGGTTATTTTGTTAACTACGAAAGTGTGTATTCCTTAATTACTGTGAATTATCTCAATATAAAGTCATTTGGGTTCAGGAACATTTTCATTAATAATGTAAATTACATGACATTTCGAAGTTAAGAAACATGAAGGTGGTCCATTTTGATTTTAGAGTGGGTTGAAACACAATATTTGTTACAAAGTTATTTATTGTAGGAGACCAGACAAATGTTTGTCTAGCTGTTTTAGAAAGAGCTTTAAAAATGTAATCATGGTGCCGTCAACTTGTTGCTGTTCAAATTCTTAGTCTGTGACATTAGTCTGATTCAAATTCAAAGCGCTCAATGACAGGCATGTTACATGGCATAAAAAAAGTTCAGTTCATTTGATCAATTATTTGATGAATTAAAATCTTTTTCTCTGCAAAGAATACTGCAAGAAAATGATAATTTTTCAAAGAGACATTGTCCACTGACAGTTCCTTCCTGACAGGGTTTATAAGCTGCTTTCATGTTTTTTCATACTTTTGTGAACTGAGAAACAGAAAATTCATCAAACAGATATTTGATTCAGACTCCTGATTTTTATTAACCAAACAGCAATTCTGTTCTCTTAACTACATGAAAAGAATGTTTCATGTTTTGTACCAAAGAAAGTGAGTTTTTCACAATAAGAACACTGACTTCTACTGTTTGAAAGTACAAAATTCAATAAAGAGAGACAAATGGGGGAAAATGGGTAATTGTTGGGACAGTCTATTACATAAAACCTAATGCAAATTATTTAATGATTAATATTACATAGAAAACAGATGAATACAGGTCATATTATGCAATCAAATGTTATAAATGAATAGTATTTTCATTTAGTATTTGGGATTGGTTTTGGCATTGGCATTTCGCAAATGCTTGTGTGAATATGCAGTCCTAGTTTATAAAGCCTTTTTGCTTTTCTGTTGAAATGAGTACTGGATAATAATCCACAACGATTACTCAGATACAATGCAAGAGTGGATTTTTTCAGCTTCCAGAAGGTTATGCTATGCATGCCCACAAACCCACATTTAAATTGCAGTGTTTCTTATTGTTCCAGCAAATGTAAACTAGAATGTAACCTAATTTGCTATGTATGTATATGTGCATGATTTTATTATGTGGGACAGGCTCATCAGAACACAATGTGGGATACAAGAAGACCCACCCTGTAAGTCATATTATTTTTGTAACTTTTTAGTTGTTTTTTTTACTCCTAGAAATGAAATGCTATACTTCAGAGCAGTCAACTTTGAAAATTGAAAGCTGAAAATCTTAATTTACATTCCTACACAGTTTTTCTGTAAAGTTTCTGCTGTTATAGGTGAAAAATTGCATAATTTGTATATTTAACTTTGTTATGTAGGTATTAGGAAAACACCAGATTCATTAGACAATACCGCTCGCTACTGATAATAGTAGTTTTTATTCCACACAACATTATTATATATTATTATATACATATTAAAAGATATTAAAACTCTCAGAGCCACATAGCACCACTCTCTAGGCAATGGTGAGCTCCTCTATGCAGGAAGACCAGGTCTTCTGTCACAGGAGAATTCTGCACTGTCTAGGTCTCAAGGAGGTGACGTCATTCAGTGCCACTTAGCTCTGTTGTACATAACCATCTCACTGTAAATAAACTATTTGAATTTTTTAAATCTGACTTTAGGCGCTTGCACTGCAATGAAATGTCTCTTGTTCAAGTTGATAAAGATCTGCTCATAGCAGCTGAGGTAGAGGATCTACTTTAAATTTCTTAGGTCTCAGTGCTGCATTCAGTATTGCTAACCATGCCATTCTACTTAATAGGTTGCAGTTTTGGGGGACATTTTTGGCAAGGCCAGAAAATACTTGAATTCTTTACCTTTTTATCTTTGGTGGTTTTAGTTCTGAGGGTTGATTGGTTAAATTTGGTTCTCCACAGGGTTCAATACCAGGCCTTTTTAGTATTATACTACTATTGGGTTCCTCTTATCAGTTATGTAAGCCTACAGTATATACTGCTGGCACTGTACTCGAGTTTTGTTCCAGAAAGAATGTGGGGATGATCCTGTATTGACCTCATAAATACAGAGTATTGTAAATACTTTTTTTCTTCTTTCCTATCCTATAATTATTGACATTCAAAGCAGTATTGCCTTTTTTTTCAAATGTTATTTTTCAGACATTCATTTAGCAATGCCCTACTTACAATACTTTATGAAACTACACTTACAGTAGAAGGTTACAATACACTGTATGTTTAAAACTTGGCAAGAAGAATGCTGACTAGCGGATATGTAAATGATTACACTACTCCCATCTAGAAGTCCTTTCTCTGGCTTCCTGTCAGGATACAAGATGGTTTTCAAATCCCTTTTTTTCAAATGCGTACATTCATAGCTACCTAATCGGTTTTCTGTTTATGAACTATCATGTGGCTTTTTACTCTGTATGGGCGACAAGGTCTTTTCTTGCTGGACCTCAGTGCTCTAGAATACTCTCACAAAAGTAATCATGGATATGGCAAGACTGAGTCCGTTTAAGTCTAGTCAATCAAGGCTCATTTTTAGTGTTTTTTTATGAGTATACTGTATTATCGCCTACATCTTCTTTGTTTCCTTAGATTTGTCATTATCTCCAGTTTTATTTTCTGTGTTACAAAGTGCTTTGACATGGTTTTGCAATTAAAGGAGCCATGTACTTGATATAATTGCAATGATTATAAAAGACTAGCATTGATATCTCTGTCATGCTCTGTACTGCTGTATATGATGGTAATGATGTATGGAGTCACCCTTTCTTCTTCCTCATTCATTTTGCATTCCTCCTCCATGCTGTCTGTGCCTTTGCAGCTACCTCCTGGTGAAAAATCTTGCTCAATAGTACAACAACACTGTTGCTTCTGCCATTGCTAATATGTAATAATAATTCAGAATTCTAATATTCTAATATTCATGTATTTTTAATAATCTATTTTTGAATAAGATTAACATTTAATAAAAGTTAATAGTATAGTTTTTCTTCATAAAAATGGAAGATCCCTTATTATCATCTAATCCTACCTGGAAAGCATTGTTTCTTGTGTTAGTTGAAATGTTGATAATTCATTGAAAGAGAATGAAGGTCTTTACTTTCATGCAAAGAAAGCACATGAAATCGCCTGTTTTATTGTTCAGCCTTTATTCTGCACAGGTGTTATAGCACTAAAATGCTGAAGTGCACAGAATGTCTTCCTTTAGCTAGCCAGATGTAGTCAGATCCTGATGTAGTCAGATCTTGAGGTCAAAGAGTGCTGCAGGTGAGGTTACAGCAGAAACCTTCTTCATGTGCTCTACGGCAGTAACGAGAGCTCTCACCTCAACACTGGCCTAAATCTTTTTGACACTGCATTAGGCGCTGACTGCAGTGGGCTTGTGTCAGTGACTCAGAAGACTGTCTGTCAAGGCCTGGCAAAGTCATTGACATCCAGAGCCAAACCAATTACATACCTGAGCGTTGAACACCGTCAGACTAGGTCTGACTCCCACCTGGATATAGGCCTTGATAAAAAGTCAAGCCTAGTCAGCACATGCTAGAAATACAGCACATTTTAGAAATACTCTGTGCTGAAAGGTCTGATTTATAGACCAATGTACTGTAGCAGAACGGGTCAATGTTCTTTACAGCATTATTGATTTGGCTGGTTGTATATTTTTTTTCTTCTGTGTCATTGCCTGTTCTGCAAGGGCTCTGCTGCATGACACAAGTACATTGCAATCCATGCGCAACTGGTTGCGTCTCTGGCTAATTGATCCCCACTATTAATATTTCGCTTCATTTTGAAATAGGCGCTCATTGAGGGCACAGCAGAAGAAGGAGAAACAATTGAAAAGTGACCTTCTTGTGTTCAAAAGTTAAGAACAAGAATGCAAAAAATAAATGCTTGATACTTGGAAGAATACAGTTTCAATATTATCGACATTAAATATTTCCTATGTTAGTATTAGATTTTTGGAAAATACATTAAAAGGTTTTAATGTTATTTCCTCCTTAGAACACTATAGGAAATATGTAAGTATCCCAGTATGATATACAGTATACATATACTGTATACAGTACTTACCAAGTAATGATGGGCAGAGGTGGCACTTCTCTTGGAGCCAGATTTCCATACCAGTGCCCCAGGCCTGTTCTTAGGATGAGACATTCAACTTGAGTTCAGTCTGACTACTCGGTTACTAAAGACCTCGTCTGGAAAAGACACTCAGAGAGAACACCTTTTGCCTGTAATGCTGTAATGCTTGTTCTGCTCGACTCATTTTATGCTACGGGCTTTTTCCAGCCTACTGTGGCTAATATTGCAGGCATGAGCCAATCGACTGTTTCATGTGCAGAAGCAGATGTACTGTAACTGCTGCTTTAGTAAAGCAGTGTACTTGGCGGGGGGCATATTGGTTTGATAACATTAGCTTGGATATGAGTTTGTCAGTCTCCCTAGAAACATCAATCGCTATGCTCACTAGTACAGAATATACACCTCTACATACATTTTTAGGGGACTTATTCTAGAAATGTACATGTCGTCTATGCTCCCAACAACCATATCACAAATATGCTTGCAGACTTTTCACATATGTGTCATTGCCTTTCTTTTCCTTTTTACTTTTGAAAATCCTTTCCATTTGCTTTTGCAGGTGCACAGATGCGTTTAAAGGGAATGCTGAGTCCTTATCGGTGTCAAACTTTCCCCTGTACTTTGCTGTGACTAGCTGCTCTGTAATGTGGTTAGTAATTGATGTGGGTTTGCCCATGTATGACAACCAACTTCTAAATCACATTTTCATGTATGGTCATAGTGGTTAATGAATGAGTCTGACTGGCTCATAATGGGTCACGAATGAACTAAAGCTCCTGTCTTGGTGGCAGCAAGAGCATCTGGACACATATTTGCTGATGAGGGTACCCAGTATGATATAAGCGCTACGTCCTTGTTAATATAAATCATCCTGTAAATTCACTTTAGTTCTGCTACTGACTCTAGAAAAATATTTTGGAATGGCAACATTAAAAACAACAATCTCATACTACTGTAGTAGTAAATGACCTCTCTTTCAAAGGAAAACGGTCCAACTGGGGAGTATATGTTTCTTGTCTGATATATCAAGCAGTCCTAGCATATTAAAAGTTTTGATTTCTCTGCATACAAATGTACTTTCTTCTGATTATCATAAATGTTTTAAAGTGGGGCCCTTTTTTAACTCCCAGCCACTATACAAATATGTACTGTACCCTAACATGAAATGCCCGGTAACACACACTCCCACACCAGTTGTACAACATTCCCAAATCAATGAATTGAAATTTCATTGCCATCACAACAGACAATGTCTCCCTTCAAAGTCTGTAATATTTTGGAGTGAAGGTTAGTTTTTAGGGATGCAAAGGTAACTGTAATGTGGGGAACAAAGTGAAGAACCTCAGTACCCCAGTATTCCAGTATACATTGTTTCCAAAACCTTACAATAACTGGGAGATGAAAGTGGCTGTTCAGAGAAGCCAGCATGTTTAATATGTAAATCCCCTAAATGAATAGACTTTAATGGAAGAGCAATGGGTCCTCCCTCATCCTTTCTGTATGCAGTGTTTCAACACCATTCAATACAAACATAAGACTGGTTACAAATGAGAGGAAGCCATTCAGCCCATATGAACTGTCAGGAACTGCATATACCGTGCAATATGTGAAAAATAAAACTGACTACAACCATGCAAACAAGATGCATACAATCGACCAACTTATCAGTACCAGCAGCCTTCTGATAGGCGCGATTATGAGATAATCAAATGTACATTACATCTGAGCCCTGAACTACTTCTACTTTTTTGCAATAAGTACTTAATTCCCTTCTCCTGGTGACTCAGTTAAAGCTCTATTTGTGTGAGGTGCTCTACCTACTCTATCTGGAACATTGCCCAATCTTGTCTTGTAACCTTTCTTATGTCCTTATGCAATTGGATGAGATCTTTGGCTCAATTAGTTACTAGCTACCAAAATGATGGTGCTGACTGGTTAGTTGGTTAAACAGACCTGGGTTTGCAAGTATTAAGCAACGATTTTGTTTACAGAAGACCCAAGGGACATTCAGGTCATCGGGATAAGTAAGATACTGTGCATGAAGAACTGTTTACGTTGTTCTTTCTGTGTTTACCATTTGTGTATGTGAGCAAAGGCTGACACATCCCCCAGGCTGAGTTAGTAATAGTGCTAGGTTTGGAAAGTCTTGGTTATTTTAATTTTTACTTATCTGCCATGCTTAATGCCCCTTCCAGTGGAAGTCCTGCACCTGTCATCTTAGGAGGGATGATTGGTGACTGTTGCCTCAGAGCAAACTGGCTCTTGAACTGGGAAGAGACCAAGGATTGATAATATAAGGAAACAAGGACTCATCTACAGGAAAATGAGGCAGGAAAGAATGGTCTTTATTTCACAACAGTGCTGTTTCTGCTGTTCTTGAGTCATGCCTGTGGACACCCTCAGCTCTAGTCTGACCTGATCTGCCTTCATGTGTTTTTCCCCTGCATTGCAATCGTCACTGATGCTGCCTCTATTAGTAGCAGAGCAATTTAACAGATGTCAAGCGAGTGAACCATTAGACACTCTTAACTTACCTGTAACAAACATTATAGAACTTTTGTTCCTTTGTTTGACTGATCTGGCTCTGTCACTTTGTGTCGAGCGAGAATTCTAAGGAGCCAGGGTGTCAGCGTGGGTGGTGGGCACTTCTTTGGAGTGTGAGATTCAGAACTGGATAGGACCAAAGTGGTGAAGAAACAGTCCACACTTATTGATCTCAAGTGATGAAGACTCCACGTGAGAGATTCTACATATACTGTATTTGTACACATTCCTATATTCACGAGATCAGTATATATGCCAAGACACCTTGCAAAAAAGCAACTGAAAATGATAAGATATGCAACAATACATGTAATAATTAAATCAAAGCCATTTCCGTTTTTATAGGAAAATGCAACAGGCTATGCTCTTTTACTACAGATGACTCAATGAACACAACCACACAAGTTCCAGATATTCTGTTACGAGTTTAGCACTGTGTCTTCACTTTCGATCCTTATCACTTTAAACAACATATTTATGACATATCAGCTTTACTGTTTTCTTCTCATACATTTCAAAAGGTGTTGTAAGACTGCCAGTTTTCCCTTTTCTCTTAGAAACCCCGTTGCAACGAATGTCAGTGTTTCTGGGAGCTACATCAGAAGGAGACAACTGGCTAGGGTTTTTTTTAAATGGTAAAATTAACTTAAGGGAGTGCAAGCGAGTGTGCACAGTCTACTTTCATTTTTCCCAAGTGTTGTCTTTGTCCTCTGAACATGTACTGTACCTTGTTTTGCTGTTTTTTGTGTGCTTTCTATTCTTCTAAATGTGCACGTGGTTATATTGTCTCAGTTTACTCAGATTCTCACTGAATGAAATGTACACCAAGGCCATTTATTCCAGACAATATGTCTACATATTTCTTCCAGGCAGCACATTGTATGTTGCTGTACATATTCAATGCTAAAATATTTTTATTTCGTTAGTTTCAAATCCACCCAGTGTATACCATGAAGATGAAAGCGTGCAAGGAAAAAAATCAAATTATCTTAATTTGCCAACAGGTCTAAAACTTACAAATGCAGCTGGGATGAAAACTGTATTTGGAAGGGAGAGTATTAAAGTAAACATTATATTGATCGTTACAATATTTAGTGTGTCAAATTACTAATGTGTGAATATGTTTACGCCTACAGTTTAATTATTTTTCTCAAGTGGGAATATGGTGCCATGGTGTTTGATTCTGGCAAAATGCAAAAAGATTTTCACTTTGCTGATGTATGTCAAAGGATATGTGTGAGCAGATAGAGGAACTAAAGTTTAGTCTGCTTTGGGGTGAAAATGGCAGAAATTAAACACCCAGCACATCTTTGTTGAGCTGTGAAGTACTGTATTGGCTTTTTTTTATGATCCCTAAAAAACAGTTGGCTCTGAATTAGTCTCTGAAAGAGATCTGTCCATTTCAGCATGTTAAAAACATTTGTACAGCATTATTTAAAAATCATGAATATTAACACACACTTAATTTAGCATTCAGCAACAGTAGATGACAGTAATTGCTTTGTATTTTGATCATGTCCATAATCTGACATCAAATTTTCAGACTCTGAACCCAACTGAGACGGCAAATAATTGCGCAATTTCACAACCCATAATTACAGCTTTTGTCATTAACAATTTATCTAAGAGGAATCGAATAATCGACACCGCCGCTCACCACCCCCTCCCCCTGCTCCCTCCTGTACCCCAACACATACCGCAAACCATTTACATATCGTCTGCAGCCATCTGTTCTGAGCAGCAGCAAATGATGGGTAATTAACTCACTGCTTTTGTCTTTCTCTGGCTGGATGGCTGACACATATAGATTTTTAGAGAGAGTATATGAGAAAGAGGGGGGAGAGGGAGAAAGAGAAGGAGGAATAAAATCATGTATGGATGATGCTGCACAAGTGACCTAGAAAGACAGTGCAAAACCATTAGCATGATGGAAGGCAGGCATGCTGGGCCAAGGAAAGAAAACTAACACATACTCAGTGGTGTCAGAGGAGCAGAAGGCAGACAACAGAGGCTGCCAGCCTGCGATTTTCTAGGTATCTCACCTAAACCATGTGGGTCAAGGTCAACTAGCAATTCAGACAGCAGCCTTGTGAATCTGTTAACTCTTCGCTGGTCTGAAATGAATCAACCCCCACAATTATATTCTACTGCCGTCTTCCTTTACAGCTCCTCTTTGCTCTACAAATGATTTTCAACCTGGACCCGGAGTCGAAGAAGGCTTCCATCCTCTTTTTTTTTTCTTTTCTGTTTGTTAACAATTTACATTTAAATAGTTCTTAGAAGATGATCTTTGTGGGCTCTCAAGTGTTATAGGCATTTAGATAAGATGAATCCACTGGTTTTCTTTGCTTTCTCTCTCCCGGACAGCTTTATGATACTTCTGGAAGGCAACAGACAGCAGAAATGTATCCTCATCTTAGGGCTACATAAGAAAACAGAAAATGAGATGGTGCATTAATTTCTTTTAATAATGTGGTCCTTGCACTCAAAAACGCCCTAACGAAAAAACAAGGCCCAACCTGAAGTTTGCAAAGTGGAGATGCATTGAAACAGTTAAAGTTATTTATGAAATGTACATCTATACTCATAACTTAAAATAATTTGTAGTCTCTTTTCTTGTTTTCCCCTCTTCAGAGCAGGATAGATGTTATATTATGAGGGATTAAGTGGCAGCTTTCACAAGCCAGTGACACAGGGCTGATTTTAAGTACATTGTATCAGAACAAAAAAAAAGCAGACAAGCACGCAGTGACATCAGCTTTGTAGTGCTTGCAGGTGTGCAATTTCCATTAGGTAAGCAGTGTGATTTCGCTGGCTTTCCACAACGTGCAGCTGATGGAATGAAAAGCACAACGAGCACTTCTGATATATTCATTTAGCACTGCAATACCAGAGGACCCTAAACTAAGCACACTGCAAGGTAAAGACTCGATCTGCACAAAGCAAATGCTGCAGTATGAGTCACTCATGAAACTCCAATGTTTCTTTTAAATTGTTCTTAAATAGTGCAGCATGGCTTCAGGGGTTGTGAAGATGTGTTTAAGTAATAATATACACTAAGCCTTTTCCAGATTTACACGCCAGGCATGTCTGCTGCTGTTTATACTGTTTCTGCATCATAGTATTTTTTAAACCAGATATTATTAAGGTTTCTTTATTGTTTTCAGTTCAGTTCAGTTTATTTGTCATATGCTTTTATGAATGCTTCTGCAAAATGCCCACTTAAAAACGCTAGGGTCCGTATTAATGTTAGCCTTAGTTGCAAGCTACAGTACCTTATTATATTCCAAGCTATATTTTTCTTGGAAGGTGGGGGGGCAGGACTGCAGCACATGTGAATGGTCTATATGTTTTGCTGAAGCACTATATCTTAAGCCCCCCATGGAGCTTCTCCAGCTTATCTCTGTGAAGCCATTAGTCTTCCCTGACTGCACTAATGAATTCCATTGTCTGATCGGGAGGAATAAAATGTTTTAAGCTGCACATTTCTTTAAGATCACCTGGCCGTTTTTTCCAGGAAAGCCACAAAGCCTTCAAAGTATATAATTTGTTTATTTAGCCTATATTAGAAAATCATGCATCAGCAAACAGAGTATTTCATACATTCCGGCATACAGTGTCGGGCCTTGTCTCCAATAGTTTGCACAATTTAAGCTAACAAAACCATGCATCCAAGGTATTCCATTTTTGTAAAAAAAAAAGATAAAAAATGATAATAAACTTGGTTTGTTCATGTAATTGTACAAAAGGTGTATTTAAAAAGTGCTTTGAAGTGACAAAAACATCTTGGGGTTTTTATTCTTATTTCACAGCATGGAATAAACATGGAATACATTGTTTATTACACACGTAGAAAAAGCAGCAGTCGAAAGCATCATAAACTAGGAAATACAGTTTGATGATATGAATAAATGATATAAATGATTTTCATAATTATATTTCAACATATTCCCTTTCATACACACTGTACAAGGGATATTACATTTTCCATGTTCTGTTTTTCTGTAAATCTGTAGAGCATCTCTTTTGTCCTGATACCATTAAAGAATGCCATCATCAGAATCACACTAAAATAATGGACTGCCCTTAAACTTTAATATTAGTATTTAATAATATCTGATCTGACATTCCATTGGATTTGCAAATGTGCGTGTTGTATAATTCAGCAATGATTTTAAAATATCTGTTCTGCTATGCTGACAAGGGTCACAGGAAGAGAAGATGAATGCTATTGAAAATGACCCAGATTTATAAAATATGAGGTCAATTTTAGGGGCACAGTTTTTAAGAGCAAGCCCAAAATAGTAAATAAATTAAACTTTTGCTGAAAACATGCATTTTATGAACATCATTTATGACACTGCTTTATCTGTTTGTCTGTGATGCCATTGCTAGATGTTACCTCTATAAATTCATCTAAAGTTTTCTGAGAGTACTAGATGTAATTTTCTGTTGTAATTGTTTACTATTCTTAAAACACAATATGAGATCTTCTGGGTATTTAATAAGGGAACACACAATTGATAACGTTTTAAAACATTAGGAAAGCTCATGTTCACCATTTATAATGAGTCATTTAAAAAAGCTGAATATAATTAAAGGCGTCTTGTAGCACACAAAAGGTGGAAAGAAATCTGTTTATAAACATACAGGCCTTATTCTAAAGGAAATTATTGATTTTGAATCCTATTATTATGTTGATATCAAAGAATCTTTATTGATAGACTTGGAAACAATTGTAGTAAATAGAGCCTCAAATGTATATTTTTACAAGGTGAAGATTGCTACTGATATTAGCTTATTATTCCAACCACAAAATGTGAACTATGTTTTTACTGACTTTTGTTTTATTTTTTGTTTTGTTAAAGATAGCTATGAAATGAGGAAAAAAAACATTTTAAGACAACATTGCCATCCAAAGTGAGATAATTGTAACAAACAATATCTTACAAATACTGAATTTTAACATATCAAAATATCAAAATGTATATAAAGCAATTGCCAAGATATAAATATTATATTTACTCTGCCTTCCATGTAATTAGGTAGCCGGATTTTATCATTATAGATGACATTTAAGCATGTAGCTGTGTGCTACAGTAGCTCAATCTACTAGTTCAGCTAGTTCTGCGTATAGCGTTGATAAGGGTAATAACAGAAACTGTTTCGGATATGTATGACACTTTTTTTTCCCAAAAGGATTTCAGTGCACTTCACACAAAGGAGAAGACCCAGTTTATCCAGCACCAAAGCACAGCCCCCACCTGGGTTACATGTGGCTGCCAGCATGCATCATTGGGCCCACTACACATCTGATAAGAAATTACGGCACTAATTGAATTAAGGAGAAACTACAGTTGAGCAAGATAAATCCCAGTATCCAATGTAGCCAGGACAGCAGAGTTAAAGTCCCTACTCTTAACAACCCATTGAGAGAGCTGGTTTATAAATAGAAAGCAGAGAGTGAAAAAAGTTGATTTTTCATATTGGGGCGATGTAATGAATGGAGTACCATAGGGATCTGCTTTGGTACCACTAATCTTTGTAATTTATATACTGTAAGTGATATAGATTCTGCTCTAGCTAGTAAGCTACCATATGATACCAAATCAGGAGGAATGGTAAACATTGTTGAATCGGCAAGTCAAATTCAGAAAGACTTAGATTTCAGTATTAAAGACATATAGACATATGCCAATATAGACAATTTCAAGGGTTTTGCATAGAGTTAGAAAAACATAAACTTTAAACAGAAAAGGCTCTAATAGGCTACTCATGAAAAAAGGGTTGCGAGAGTGTGGAAAAGGTGAAACTTTGACATCTATAAAGAAATGGTTGGACAAGATCCTTGGATCAATTAACTACTAATTATCAAATGGGCCAAACCGTCTCCTTTCATTTGTAGCCTTTCTTTAGTTTTTTTTTTTATTCGTACAGTAAATGCACTTTTCCAAGAACACCAGATGCAGTTTAACACAACACATACAGTATAATAAAGCTAAAGTAAAACAACATTACACATGTATAATTGATTGTAATTCTGAATGTACAATAGATAGTAACTTCATGTACTATAGCATAGTACAGTATATCCTGTACATCAGTATATCCATTTTCTAACCTCTTTATCCAGTGAAGGCTTGTGGGGGAATCAGAGCCTATTCTGGCAAGCAACGCACACTCACAACTCCCAGAAGCCAAGGCAGCAACGCTAACCAACATACAGTATATATTAAAAGTACCATCTACTGTATAATAAAATATTCTGTATTTAATGGATGAGTTCTACATTCTAAGGAAAATTTGAAAAATCAGACAATCTAACACACTGTAAGAATGACATTACAATACTAATATAGTTCCTATGTCTGCCTGACCTCTCTCATCATAGAGCCATATCATTTAATGAAAGTCACTGTCACTGTTTCTTCTACTGAGGGTGATAAATATATATATATAATTTTCCCTCTCCTACAGTTTGGTTCTGTTCTCAATGCATAACGTGTGACATCTGATCTGGAAGTAGGCACGTATTTCTTTAGAGCCAGATCATCTATGAGTTAAAACGCTAGATGCTGCTTTCAACATTCAGCCCATAGACTTTTAAAAGTGGTGTAATTAGTATAGTACAGAAACAAGGGCAAATTAATACATTATATACACAACCTGGTGCAGCTGAACTTAATAAGCTTTATACATTTAGCTGTAAACACTGTTATTTTTAAAAACATATTCCGTTTAATTCGATCAAATGTGCCCAACCCTTTTCTTTGATTTAAATTATTATTATTATGACATTAATTACACTACATATTCTATTTTCTTAACCTTATGTATGGATGGGTGTGAAAACCTTGTATTACAGTACCATATAGTTTTCAGCAAGAGTTCTTCAAGTAGTGGTATTTTTTATTTTCATTTAATCTTTTGTACAAATGTGTACAGTGTATGTGTTCAGACAGCCCTTTCCTCCTGTAATGCATCATAATAATTATAATACAAATGTTTCATAATAATTTAACTCAATAGCTATTGAACTACAAACAGAAAAGTAAGCATTTCAGATATTTTGGAGGAGCTTATTGAATAAGATGTCAGTGATTCAATGGTCAGGTAACTAGAATGAAGCTCTTCATCAGCATAGTCAATATGAAAAGAAGATGAGCTTTTACTAACAATGCAGGTCCAGAGGTTAGGAAAGCATTTTCAGAAAAGTTATTTAATTAAATAAGTCTGAAGGCATTTTTTATCTGGCTCAAAAGGGAGCCCACAACAGCTGCAATTCATCAGAAAGAGACAGGAGCAGTGTCTGCAGCCTACCACGATGCAATACACTACAAAAAAGTGTGTTATAGTTTTTCACTCATAAACTCATAAATAGAGAATGTATCCGATTTCATTTTTTAGCAAGTTTACAATCCACCTCTGTTAAAACTTTGGCTGGTTAAGTAACTATGTGAGCATGTCAGCCATGATTTAAAAAAAAATAAAACAGCCAATCATATTTTTGTTATTCCCACACAATGTCTTGGGAGGAACGCCAAGAGTTTTCATGTTATTCCCAATGGCTGTGAGCCTTGCAACCTCACGAAGGAGAGAATGAGGTAGTGTAGGAAGACGGCTTTGTCTCAGGCACCTTCAAGAGATTTGCCTTTTAATACGCCACAGGCGACCCAGCCACTTACTTGACATTCACACTGACTGAAGGAGAGGCACATCCCGCACTGACAGCACTGCACACCTGTAAGACCCACTATGTTTGCTAAGAGCTGACAGAGACCTTACTATCAGCCTCCAGTTGTGTGCTGCCAGCTATGGAATGCTGGACATAATGAGCTAGGGACGAGACCCTGGATAGGACCCCTGGATCATAAAGCTCAACTTGGGCGAGCAGCTTTCCCAGTTACAACAATCAGGACAGCTGGCTATGGCAAAAAGTCTTTGATTCAGGAACAATATATATATTGTATTGATGTTAAATGAATATGTTCGAATAAAGTAGTTCAAGTACAGTAGGTACTGTAGCTGCATCAGCATGCATAGGCTGCAAAGGAACAAGTAAAGGTTAATTCCATGCTGAAAACAGGAAAAAGGGAACACAACGTTTTGGCTGTGGAGTCTTCTTTCGGGTGTGCTTCGGGTGTCCTTCGCTGACACTCAAAGAAGACCCCACAGCTGAAACGTTGTTTCTTTTCTTCTCTTTTCAGTATGGAATAAACCTTTACTTGTTCCTATATTCAAATAAGGTCTTATCTATGCCAGCAGCCACATCACTCTGCAACTCAAAACTGGCAACCTGCTGAAGCTCAGCAGGTGTGAGCCTGGTCAGTACCTGGATGGGAGACCTCCTGGGAAAAACTAAGGTTGCTGCTGGAAGAGGTGTTAGTGTGGCCAGCAGGGGGTGCTCACCCTGCAGTCTGCGTGGGTCCTAATGTCCTAGTATAGTGATGGGGACACTATACTGTAAACAGGCTCTGTCCTTCAGATGAGACATAAAACAGAGGTCCTGACTCTCTGTGGTCATTAAAAATCCCAGGGCACTTCTCAAAAAGAGTAGGGGTGTAACCCCGGCGTCCTGGCCAAATTTCCCATTGGCCCTTACCAATCATGGCCTCCTAGTAATCCCCATCTATGAACTGGCTTCATCACTCTACTCTCCTCCCCACTGATAGCTGATGTGTGGTGAGTGTACTGGTGGATGCTGCACATTGGTGGTGGTGGAGGGGAGTCCCCATTGCTGTAAAGCACTTTGAGTGGAGTGTCCAGAAAAGCGCTATATAAGTGGAAGCAATTATTATTATTATTAACTTATTGGACAATTTATTATCCATTTAAAAGACAAAAATATCATAGAAGGCATGATTAATGGCAATTTCATGCCATTTACACTCATGAAGTTATTGCCCATTACAGTGTGTGTAGGAGTGTATGCTCCGCTTTCAGTCAGGAACAGACAAACACCTGGAGGATGACATTTTATGTAGAGAATGTATTTTAAGCGCAGAGTAGCCAGTAAAAAACAGAAACCATAAATAAGAAATGTGAAACAACAAGCTTGAGACCACTTACACTTATGTGGACACATCCCTTTCATCTTCCAGACACGCTGGGGAACCAATAAAACAGACAGAATGTTAGTACTTATAGTAGATTTAACAGTGAGGAATACTGTATATAGTTTGAATAAATAATGGTGTGTATAATTTTGGTTTCTGTAATACAAAATAGATATGGATGTTTCAGAATCATTCCAGAAGAGAGTGATTAGATATTTCCCAGGGTTTAAAGTAATGTCTTCCATTCACGTGCTAAAAGAACTACACAATTTGTGTCTTTAACAGAGAAGACTGTAAAAGGGATCTGATTCAAGTATTTGAAAGCAAAGGCACTTCACCTCAAAGGCACTGAGAAACCTGACTCACTGGGTTTCTACAGAATCTACCGTGAAACATGGACCAGAGGAAATTACAGGAAAGTGCATTTAAAACTGAGAACAGGAGGCAATCAAATGTCTGTGCGATTGTGAAACAAGCTGCTTAGCCTTGCTGTTGAAGCCGATACCCTGGCGTCTTTCAGTAAATGACTGGGTGAGATCATTTATGCCCCAAAATCAAATACATTTAATGGCTCATCCTGTCGGTAAACCTATTTGTCCTGGGTAGCAAGGTAGAAGTCAGACAGAGGCCACTGCAATTAAGCAATGTTCTATTTTTTCTGGTTGAATCTGCTTTGAGCTTTCTGTTATGCATCTAAAATAAAAGACCACTTTATTAAAACATATACTGGAGTAGTACTGAAGTATTACCAACAAGTTGAATGAAAGTCCCAAGAATATTCCAAGCCTTCTGTGATGAAATTTACCACATATATCAAATCCTCCAGAATCGCCCTCTAATCCTCTTTTTGAAATATTGAAGAGGCCATGTCAGCTTGACTCTGATTATCTTCCAATCAATATGCTCCCCTACACCACTTTTTTTTGAACATCAAACAACTGCAGCGATCGATTCAACCAATCATGGCAGCTTTCTGCAGCTAGTAATACAGTCCCTGCTTGCACATTCTGCAGGCGTTTATCAAAGGCACAGGCTATCCTGCACTGACCCGTCTCAAACATACCGCTCAGTATTTATCAGGTTTTCAGTGACCAAAATCTGTTTTTTTTTCCTGTTGGTGTAGGAGTGTACACAATCCGCATTTGATATAGTGTACATTACCTTCCGATGAACTATCCATGCCACTTGAGGGTCTCAAAATAGAATCACGTTTGTCCTTCTAAAGAAACAGCTAGAAATCGAAAGCATCTCTGAAAGATAAGACGAGGGTTCAGGAAAACTACACTGCTACTGTGTTTTGTATCACATTTCCTTTCTGATATTGCACAGTTTGTCTCCATGGTTTTGTGCGCTTATTGAATTAGCCATCACGTAAAAATAAGAATCACCAGCAGCAGTATTTATAGAAAAGAATGAACTATTTAGTAGCTTCATTCGTCCATGAAGGAAAATATGACTGAGATAATTTTGTATAATATGGAATTTTGAAATTGTGGGATAAAACTGCATATTTTCTTTCTGTTTTCAATTTAAATATGTTTATTGTAATTTGTATCTACGCTTATGGACTGCGGCTTCCCTCTTCTCATACTGCATGGCATAGCCATGCTTTTGGAAGTCACTGGTCCATCTACCTTTCTGCCATTGCTTTGAAAGCCTTTGAAAGGTTGAGGGATTTTAAGTAATATATCATTTAATAATGATGTATTACTAGATTTCTGACTTCCTTGAAGCTCACAACACACTTCTCATCCTACCGTGTGGAGTTTCAAAGGATTTCAGGTTTAGGTAAGAAAAAAACAAGGTGTGGCCCAAACATTTACCTGGGAAAACCCACAAGACTGCTGTCTCGTCCAAAATCTAAAGGCTGCCCAGTACAATTTTATCTACTTCTATAGATATATTAATATTTCAAGTGTTGTAGTTGTATTTTAATTTGAATGGCACTGGCTATTGTCTGGCACAGTTTCAAGAGGTGCCACGAGAGTCTCCTCTCACAATTATGCAAGCATTCCTCAATCCTTTCCTAAACACCCCTTAATCCTGGGTCTCTGCCAAACAAGGCTGCCAAATTCTGGGGCGACTGACTACTGTGAACTGGGGGATGAGATGAGCCCATTAGACTTGCTCAGGTTTGGTCATGAACTGGATGTAATTCTGGGTTTCCAAAGAAAAAGCCCTTTAAAGTTTAGAATATGCAATACCCACCACTTCATCATCATTTTTATTACTATTATTGCTTTTATTTCTACCTTTCTGAATATTATCCTTGACTTCAAAGGAAAAACATCAGAATGCTGTCTTGATTCAAGGTTGTTATCTGGGATAGCAAATCTGTTAATTCTGCTTTTTTAAAAGCAACTGGAACATTACTCTGTATGTTTTGATTCAAGGTAGATTTTTCTTTTATACGGTTGGGGGTTAATAACAAAGCCAGTTTTGTATGGCATTATCTCACCATTTTATTTCTCATGATTAATTTGACTTGTTTACATCCATTAAGGTTATTGTCGTTGCTTGTATTGATGAGTTCTAGTATACACTGTGCTGCGTTTTATTAAATGGGTATGGTCCATAAAATCATCTTGTTGAAAACGTTATTGCAGTATGCCTAGAGAATGTTGTGGTGCTTTTTCTATGTCTGACATGAGTTTTGAGAATTTTAACAACAGGAAGGCAATAGCTCTACAGTAACAGCTATACGTTTAGTGAGACACATGTGAGGTAACTACAGCACTGTTTAGAATACGAATACACTATGATGTGGCACACTCTATATACTCCAAAACCAGACTCCCTGAGCTATGTACCTGGGGCACCCATATTTATAGTCCTCTGAGTTGGGTACTGAAACAGTGACTTTGATGTCCAGCAGCCTATATTCTTTAATAAACCTCCTCGCCATCTTTGTTACTAGCATCACTAGCCACCCAGCCTCAAGGTCTCTGTGTCCTGACTGATACACCTGTGGCTTGTGCCTACTACAATATACAGAACATTCGATTGTTTGTTAAAATGACTTTTGTTTCTTAATTAAATTCTGTACAGTTTAAGGAAGGTGTATGCAGTTGTTCAGCTTGTTTAGTAATACGCAGAAGATAATGAGCAGTCTTAAAAAGTGAAATACAAATTGAAATTGGTAGCGTTGACTGAACATTGAGCTACTTTAACATTTTTATATGGAGTGGAATTCAAAGCAAAGGAGAACATTTTGTTTGAAGATTACTTACATGCAGGTGAGGTTTTCATTTGAAAGCATTCCAGATACCCTATAGCTGTTACAAAGAGGCTATCCATCCTCAAGAAAGCCTTTGTATACACTTTGGAGAAGCAATAGACTGGAAAACACAATACCTAGCTGCCTTTGTTCCTACTGCAGCTGCAGTCAGAACTCTTAAAGAAACAGTATTACATCATTATTACATTAACTCATACTCAGAGAGGTTGTTTTTTTTCGTTATATTTCAACATATCAAAATATACCTAAAATATACCTGTGTTTGAAATGAAACCATTAAGGAATGATAAGTGGGCACACAGGTTTCAAAACCTAGAGATTCCCACACATGTAAGATTTCCACCAGACAAGGAAAGGATTTGAATTTAAAGTTAAGAATACAGACGATTGGAAACATCTTCCAGATGCATGTACTGTATAAGTAAAAAAATGAGGAACTGAAAGTGATCATTTTTGCATGATGGTCGATAAATATCTAGAATGTGATTTACAAATCCTGCTGGACTGCAACTTCAAAACGTTTAGATTGAAATTCGATGTTGACAGGAAGTAAGAGATAAGCACATATCAGTACGTCTGATTTTACCCTCAGCTCAGCTTGGCACATTATAAGAACAGAAACAGGCAACGCTTCATTGCAGTTATGAAAAGTTCCTCGGCTGTTTACTGTGAAGAAGAGACAAGTCCCGAGCATATGCGTACAATTGGTTTGTTACATGTCATGCTGGTTCGAGTCACCCAGAAAAAGCTGTTGTGCAGCAGGGTATGTCACTGCTGTCCAGAAACCGAAGTAGAAGATAAAGGGAGGTCTTGCGCTGGAATCCAAGGGAAATCTAGAATTCACAGCACAAAAGGGAAGGCAGATGGTCAGGCCAGGGTAGCGCTGAAGGAGTGAAGACACACAAGCCGGAGAGCACAGTTTGGTAAGACAGACGAGATATACTACAAGGTCAACAGTGTCCGCCAGACAGAAGGAATGACACAGGGAGGCAAGATGGACGGAGCTGTTGTGTCAGTATCTGTGAAGGTGAACAACAGGCAGCTTTCCCTTTATCAAAAGCAAAAAGGTTTGGAACATTTTATGAAGAAACTTTGCAAACAATTTGATTTAAAAAAAGTGCATTTATTATCATGAATGAATGAAAACAAAATGTAAATTCCTAAAACCTCAAATTTGTTTTTGAAGCAGCTTTTCTGTGTGGTGTTAAGATAAAAGTTCTGGAACAAGAATACATAATTGACTGACATTACAAGGTTGCACTTAAAAAGCTTATTTTAAGAAACGGGGAAGGGACGTGACCTAAAATGGTCAAATGCAAAAATGTCAAGGGAACATGCAGAAGAAATGCACTCCCAGTGAGGAGAAGATACAGCAATTGTTGTGTGGAGTGTTATTTTAATGGACCTTTTCATTTTGAGCATTACTGATTCTGAATTTGTGCTGCCTACTCGGCTACCCTTGGCCATCTCTTATTTACACATGATGAAGCAAACACTGTCCCCCTGTCAAGTGATAAATGAAGCAGAATCGAGGTCTGCATGTTTATCAACACGAGGATGATCAAATCATGGCTCAGCAGGGGAAAGCCACAGGAAATCCAATAGATTTTCAACTAATTAGCAAAATAATAGTAATGCCTGCCTAATTATTACCTTGCACTGGGTCTTGCCTCTTTATTATACACATGACCTTTCAGAGACCTGCAACAATATACTTCTTGAAAACAAAAGGCTGAAGGATTCTAATGGAAGGCTCTGCCCCTCCTCCTCAAGACTGCAAAGAGCTTTTGCAAAGTTAGGCACGTGTGATCTTTGCATGCAGGAAGCAGAACTCCTTGTTTCTAACTTAGACGGATGTCCTCATTCTTCCGATGACTATTCGAAACAAGGGCTGAACTACTGTATGGTTTTTCCATAAAATTATTTTATTATATAACGGTGTGTGCTTTCATGGAAATCATATGAATACTTGCACACAATTAAAAACATTTGATATTTCTGCAATGGCTTAAAGTGCTGTTGAGAAATAACGCTTCTGTTTTTTCTTATTGGAGGTGAAGGTATTCATGAAGTTATTCAAAAATATACTTAACTCAGCATACAGAAGATTATGCGAACCGACGCGATCAATCAACAAACAACGACATGAACGGAATGGACTACAAGTATGCTCGCCTTTGGCTCTGTGCCTTTTTGCTTCACTTTCAAGCCAGTGCCAGCCAGAGCTCAATGAGACTTTGGCAAAACCGACTGTGTCAGATCAGTGGGTCAAAATTAAATTAGGGAACCCTCATGCCTTGCCTCAAAACAACAGCTCGATGAGTAAAGCGAGCGATCGTGTGAAGATTTTCTCTGAAAACAATAGCCCTCTCCACAAGACCAACAGCTTTTGTTGAATTCACACTGTCGGCCGCCGTCATTGGCTGAAGTGACTGCAGTATTGATTCCTGAAACAAGGGCCACCGCACAATAAGCCCAGGGACAGGTTCATAATGTGACGACAAGGGACGCCTCTTGAGGAAGGTCAGTTAGAGGACGGTGCAGCACAGTATAAATAGAGCTCAGAGCTCCACCTAAAGCAGGATGATATCATGCAAGAATAGAGGAGAGGAAACGATGTGCTGAAAATGCAGTCAACAGAAATAGCCTGGGTGAGATTTCATTCATAAAGTAATGTCTTCCGCAGGGAAAGGAAAAAGCCCCAAAATATGTATGTACTGTAAACGTATGGGTTCTTTCATTTCATCCCACATCAATAACTAATCAACTTCGCCACCTGAAGGTGAAATGAAGATGTAGAGAAGAGCCATGCACTGAATACATTATTCAAAATGTAATATATACTAAACTTATCTAAAAAAATATATAGGCTCAGTGATAGGGTAAACACCTTGTCCAATTAGTTGATTAGCGAATTTGAATAATATTTTGACCTGCTGGTAAAGCTACTGGCTTCATTTCAGTTACTGGAAATGCATTGCAAAGAAAATAACATTTGTAATAAACTACAAAGTATGATTTCTTCTGAATACAATCATTGAAGACAGCTATTTCCATGTTACATTTTCCAAAAATAATTATGTCACTTTTATGTCATATTTTACACTGAAAGGTAGATTCATTTTTAATTGCTGTGGGTAAGACTGAAACATCTACCAATTATTAAATGGCTAATTTGGATAATGCTTGCATTGCAACTTGCATTTTGGACAGCTGGGTATTTCATTCAAGTGCTTTAAATAATGGTACAAGAGCAAACCTGCTCCCAGTATTTGTACCCACAGCCTTGCTGTTACAAGTCCAAAGCCCTAATCACACTGCTTTCAATCTAATTAATTTTCTGTATATTAGAATACGCTCCCTAACAGGTTATGGTTAACAGCAGAAGTTGCTTCAAAGTTCATTCAAACTTAGGATCCATTTCTTTTTCTCTTCTCTTGTAGTGTTGTGTTTTCATGCAAAGGGTGAAACAGCTGTCTATGGCTAAAAGCAATAATTCAGAATCATTTGAATTTATAATAATTAATATATATACTGTATAATTTTGCTATATACAGTATTATATATACAATTATATCACTTATCACAGATATATAATATTTATATAGTATACATATTTATAATGTTTATTATACATAACATTTATAATATATATAATTATATAAAAATTATACTCATTTTAATTTTAATTTATAATAATTTATAATAATTTAAATGCACACAAAGATAGAAAGACAGTTCTGACACCTGAAGCGTTATGACAGGATGAAGAACAAATTATTATTTAAACCCATAGCTTATCTGTAATGGAAATGAATATGTATTGTGTTTCCAAAAAGGAAATAACCTGTGAATAAAGCAAGTTCTTTGCCACCCCTGCCTAATTAGGTTCATATTATACAATGTGATTTGACTAAATATTCCCCCCCAAAAGATTGTTTCTTAGTATTCTCCATTTGCTCCAAATCACTAAACCCTTTTTACTTTCTTTTTATGTTACAATGATGTATATTGCAAATATAAAAATGGGCTTTTAAACTTAGGCACTGGCAATAACATGAAAAAGAATACTGCAGCTTTAAACAAATTCCACATGGTCTGACTTGATGGCTCTGCTCAGCAGGCAGTAATCAGGCTGTTGACTCTCTGTGCAGCATAAAATACACCAGCCTGCTCTAAGGACGTGAACACAGCAGAAAGAATTGTAGTGAACTGGTTTGGAGAAATGTTAGGCCAAAGGTAGCTATTTATTGTGTTATTACACAACAAGAAGGAGGAAAGGCAGCAGGCCTTTGGAGACTTCTATAGTTACATTACTGTGCGTTTAGCTGATAGGGTACAAAGGCAAAATTTCATTGAGGAGAAATGGACACTGCTGGCAAATCAAGGCAGCATTGCAGCAGAAGGCTAGCAGGGCTGACGAGATGACAGAGCTGGCCTTGCTTGATTTGTACTGTACCTCAGGCCACAGCATGCTTCGTCTTTTTCTAACTAATGTAGTGAGGATTTTATTTTTTAATACAAATTGAAGGGTATTTATGGATATTCAGACTCTTGAAGTGCCACTACAGTCTGATAAATAATTAGACTAGCGGCATGAAATCTTCATGTAAAATATGACTGAAGAGATAGATTATATCACTTTACACAATTCTGTTCTAATTTCTGAAGCTTTGTTATTCAAAAATGGCTTCGAACCAGTTATTATTATTTATCCTAGGAACATTATATGACCCATTAAAAAAATACCTATTACTGAAAAAGAAAAATAAAGTCTTCTGAATGAATTTTGTGTGTTTCAAATGCCTCTGAAAATCAAACAATGAAGCAAGCACAAGTGAAAACCAATATCTTTAGAAACACAAAAAAAAGCCTTTTCAGGCAGCAAACATTTGCCAAACGCTAGCTGACATTAGAAAAAAATGCAAATAATGTAATACTTATCAAGGATAATTTTCGTTCAGAAAATAGTGAAGGGTTAAAACAATAAAAGGTTAAGTTTTATTCCATTCAGGGTTTTCATGCTGCTGTGTGTGTTTGGGTCTTTTCCGTTGGCTTTCCCTTCAGCAGACTGTTCCTAATAGGAAGAAAGGAGCATTACTGCTTTTGTGCCCAGGCTTTCCAAAACTCAAGCAGTGTGTGTCTATGAGAGGGTTTATAAGGACAATGCAAGAGAAGTAACAAATTAGAATTATAATGGATAGAATTTATAATTAATAGTAACATTATACCGTCTTTCAGATGAGACGTTAAACCGAGGTCCTGACTCTCAGTGGTCATTAAAGATCCCCGGGCATTCCTCGATAAGAGTTGGGAGTGTCCGGGCCAAATTCCCCCCCCCCCAGCATTTACCGTCCATTTACCTGGCGCCCCGTCCAGGGTGTACCCTGCCTTGAGCTCATTGCTTACTGGGTAGGCTCCGGCTTCCGGTGACATCGTGTGGGATAAAGCGGTTTGGTAAATGGCATCAACATGACAAGAACTTTGAGTGTGACATATTGAAACAATTCAGGTGGTAGCTGCGTCAGCGTGCGTAGGCTGCAAAGGAACGAGTTTATTCCATGCTGAAAAAAAAGGGAGAAAGAAAACACAACGTGAAGCTTCACGGCCGAAACGTTGTGTTTCTTCTCCCTTTTTTTCATATTGAAACAATTACCTTTTGCTACTACCACTTATCATTCTTCAGAGTTTTGTTGTGATTTCTGAAGTATTTGTTATTTACAAATTACTTGATTGTTTAAGATTTAATGTAGGAGCAATATGTGACCTTCAGTACTTAAAGCAGACTAAAATGAAAAGGCTATAAAGAAAACAGTACCAATAAGGGTTAAAAGTGCATTGTGCAAGTCTGAGAGCCCAGCTTGTCTTCAATAAACAGTTGACAACCAGAACACCATTTCAGACATCTACAGTGTAGGCATCTTGCAGTATTCAGAAACAGACTGCTATTATTATTACTCTTCAGCTGCTCACAAATTCAACACATAATATCCCAAACATAAGGGCTTAAATATAAGGTGTCCTTGATGACTCTTCACATTGTTTCCTAAATTATTTTGTGCTATAAAATAAGCTAATTAAATAAATAAACTCTTGCCAAGGCAGTCATGGAGTTTGACCAGTGTGACACATTTAAAGTGGAAATAATTGCATACCTGGCCATCTGTGTCTGTCTTTTTCAGCACCTTCCTGTGGACAGCTCCAGGGCAGACGCCCTAGGTCACACACAGCTCCTGCTGGCTGAGACTCGTTCGGATGAAAGAACCCAGCAGGAGTCAATACTGATTCGAATGTTCTCAGCAAACACGCTCCATATTCTCCGATGCAGAGCAGCATATTTTCAACATCTGCACATTTTCACAGGCTTGATGACTGTGGGAATCAAATTAGCAGTTATTAATGTCATGTTCTGTGGGGTTTAATATTTTCTTAATAAAGAATCATCTGTAATTTATTGTAACAATATAATTAAAAAATAATAAATCTGCACACACAAGGTCAAATGTGCTCACATGGTAGTTCCAGCCATTCAAATGATTGACGGTGTGACTTATGAATCTAATTTTACAGGGGCACCTTAACTTTTTGACATTCAAAGTGATAGATAACACATCTTCCTTTCAGTATGATTCCTAAAATCATATTAATTCTTACAAGTATATTTTTATGTTTTCTGTCTCAGACATTTCACTCAGAAAACCAGAATTTTACTCTGTAATTTCACCTAAGCATACACAACTAAAGAGCAAACATGGTGCTTAAAGAAATTTAATTTGCATTCTAATAAGGATGTTCGAAATGTGCAGTATATTGTTCCAGTGGAAACAGGCAGTGAGTTTTGATATTTCATAGAAAGACACAACACAGCTTAGATGTCCTTTACTTCTTATGCTGTTGCTGCCCTGAAAAAGATGGATTGATTTGACAATGTAGGATAGGAAGTAATTTGTTCTGTTTGACAGAAGGGTGTCCTGCCTTTCCCTGTCTGCTCATGTCCTTACCCATCACCTCTCCTGTAATGCCCTCATCCCTAACCCTCTGGAGTTTCATCATGATCTCACAGCCACCCCTCAGCCAGGCAGTGACTGTATTGAAATCTCAGGGGTGTATCATTCTCTTGAGTCACACTCAAGATGCTTATCTCTTATCTAAGGTATGAATATGCAATAATGTCTATCAAACCACGGGTAGTAATGTATATATTAATTTATGTATCTCTGTACCTAAAATATTTAGATGTTTAAAAACATGTCCCTGTATCCAAGAGATTAGCAGCTGAGTTTATTCTTTAAGGCATGATTGAGACATTATTTGTGAACAGATTGTTAATAAGAGAGTGTGGAAGGCATTGGTGGCAGGGGTCAAGTCAGGTAACTATATTCAAATGATCAGCACTTGTTATATTCACTGTAATTGTGAACACAAGCAACTGAAAAGCATAGCTTTGCGTGGCAGGGTTATTGAACATGGACAGTAGGTATCAGCTTAGCTCTGTTATTTGGTGCTGATTGCTGCAAATGTATGCATTTTTCCAACTTGTGCTGTGCATGCCCAGCTTGCACTAAGATGTGGTTATGAACCCGGGCAGTGCTTGACATTGATCCTAAATTGAAGCAGGCGGTCTTGAATGGCACATGTAGACGTAACCTGGTGATACCGAGTCACTGAGATACTAAGATGAGTACTATTTAACTTTGTTGTTGTTGCTGCTGTTGTTCTGTGTTTAAGTTGGTGTTTCCTTAAAGCCTTTGTATTGGAGCGTACATGCAAAGAAGCATTTCATTGCACTTGTGCATTTTGAGAAATAAACTAAACTCTGAACTCATGACATGATCATTGTGATGGCCCGTGAAACAGGTATCATCAGCCCTTAGCTGATTGAACACTGCAGTTCTGCCGAAGACACACAACCGTCGTAGCAGTCTTTGTTATCGCAGAGCAGAGGTGATGCCTTAGACAATCTCTACTGGGTCAGGACTGAGTTGGTAACACTGCAGATTGTTTGCAGTCCCAAATTAGGCATCAGTGAATAAACTGATGAATGTATCTAAGTTATTTAACCTGCGTACTCTATAGTCACCTTGATCCACACAGCTGGCTCTCCTCCTTCCCTATTATCCTGACACCAGTCCAGTCTGGACATCTGCTTTCACAGCTGTTGTTGTTGTTTTTATTTTACTGTACATGCTCATTAAATTTTAAGAGCATCTCTTTAGGACTTTCTCTGCACATCTGGTCTCTCAGTTTGTAGATCCATACATTTATATCCTTTTCTTACTCACACTTACAGTACTACTTCATTTATTTTGATCATTATATATTTGTTTCATTTTAAAATGCTATCTTTCTACTCCATGTAAGTGCAAGCTGTGGAAATCTGTTTTTAAGGTACAATAGATGTCATTCTTATGCTGATTTAGGAATGGTTTTACAAATGGTAAAATACAAATTTACAATTAAATATCAGCTTATATTTGGGACCTACTGTATATGAGACTCAAGAAACACCAAAGAGAGATCCAATCATACATGATATAATCGTCAGTGATAAAATTGCAATTTAAAATGCTGAATATTGAATACTGCATTCAGGTGAAAGGGTCAGTTTTTGAAACAGTCACTGGAGTTATTATTAATTTCTTATTATATATATATAGAATATGTGCAGATGTTTGGGCCAACCAATATACTGTACTGACTTGAGGTGTTGAGAGACAACTCGAAATTTACTGTAACTAAACAGATCTTATTTATATACAGTATTATAATTGTAACATATTACAATAGTCTGAGCGCAAAAATGAAAATGCTTTAATATATTAGTGGACTAATAACTTATTATTTTTATATTCGAGTGATTTATTTTGATTCAGAGCTGTGAAAATGTATTCTTTTCTCTTTAGAGAAGTTGTTACACCCTTGATTCCCAATGTGAATGTTTTAGTATTGAACTAATCAAAAGAACCCTTCAGTGAAGAATTGGTATCTTAAGTGAAAACAAATAGCTTTCTGACAAACTTATTTCATGTGTATTTACCACAGGCATTTCTGTTTTTGTACAGAAACAGTCTGTAAAGGTTGACCAATATGGTGGAAACATCCAGTAGGATGATAGGAAAGACATTTGTCAGTATAAAATGTGGGACATGTGAAACATAGTTTTAAAAGATGAAATGTGAAAGAGAGTACATTTGACCTTGGTCCAAGTCATCAATGTCAAAATGATAACTCATTAAAATATCAATGAAAATTACAGCTTTGGTGCTCTGGTTTATTAAACACACCAATGAACTGCAATTTATCATGTTTAAGAATATCTGAACACTCAATAATGAAGTGTTCAATAACACCATAACAGTGATGGGTAGATTCAATAAAAAATGGTATGGTTTATGTAGCTACAATACCATTGGGGAATTTTGCCTCCAGAAAAAGCTGTAGGACACAGCTTCTTTAAAATTCAAGTGAGTAAAAGTTTAGAGTGCTAAAGGAAACAAGGCAGGAAATTGAAAAATATAAACGCCGGTTTTATTATGATTGTGAAAGGTGTTCAAGAGCTCCAAAATCTATCTAAAAATAAGATATTGATCACCTGGCAGTAATTTAAGATTTAACTTTTAAGATCTCAGGCACATTTACAAATGGATTGCTGCGTTTGCGAGATCTGTTATCTTTACAAAAAAGCATTTAGAAATAGTTAAGAGGGGTATGTAACTGGGAACAAATACTTAAGTGCTTATTGTGTCCACAGTACACAAGCTACTACTAAGAAGATGAAAAATTGAATGGCCATGTCCACATACTGTAAGTAGAATCTTAGTCAGCAATGTAAGTTTAGACATTTTGAAAACTACACAAACTAAACAGTGTCCAGATGTTAAGCACTTTTCCTTGCTGTCACTACAGTATGTTATTAAGATCCTTTGTCATGGACAGAGACAGGCAATGTTTTAGGTTTTATACAAGTGAGTTCCAAATAAACCCATAATTCAATCTATGCTGATCCTTTCTTTTTCACTCAGAACAATGACTTAATAAATGCAGGGCATTTATTGCACTTAATTCAATGCCAGCTGCTGGTTACTTTAATGAAAGTGAGAGACGTTAAGCTTTTTGAGCTTCACGCAATGTGGCTGAGAAGGCCTAGTCCACCACGTGAAAAACACACATATAGTCACAACAGCAAACATAAGCAGTGGAAACAAATAACCAAGTACACACAGAGAGGTTACAGCATATTCACTGGCTACTTTATTAGGATGCCCACTTTAATAGGCTGTGCCCACAAGAACAGCAAATAGGACATGACAGGTATTCCACAAGGTCCTCCAATGTCTGCAGTACATTCTCCTCCCAAGCAGGGCCTTCTTGAGGGTGTCGTGACAGTAATGATGTGCAGGGCTGGAGTGCATATTCAAATCGTTCCAGCAGTTTTCACTAAGACTTAGATCTGAGGGATGTTCAGGCGAAGGAAGGTGTTGGAAGATTGTCTTATACTCCTTAAGACAGCCACACTGTGCCTGCCGTTGAGGGTCTGTTCAGTTGACCGTGGGTTCCTAATTTCATGGCCTATTGTGGTGTACTGTACCAGTTTCACCAGACTAGCAGAGTAACTTTATGGTACACTTCTGCCATCTGTTCTGTGTTCCTCAAGCAATGGGACAGCATGTCAGCTTGTTCCTCTTGCTACAGTGAGATGTTCTTCCTTTAGCCTTGTATTAATATTTCCTTAGAGAAGTCTGGGTTTTAATGTTACAGTAGATTGCATACTGTACGTCTTCACCTTACGCTGGTGGAGAGAACCACGATTTCCTACCAGTATCTATACTCCCATGTCATTCATTAATTCATTTATCTGCAACATTCAGGTTTATATTTCTCTTTTTAATTTATTTAGTCTGACAAAGTTTTCATTCTTTGATTTCTATTGAAGACATACTGCAGTACATTATCAGAATAAACATTAGTATCTAAGATCATCTATCTTTGTACTGAAAACACTTTTCGTGGTGTTTCTAAAAGAGCCACCAAACAGAGCCCCCTTTTTGTATGGGCACCTAATAATTAAAAGCTGCTAGAAGGTATAACAATATAATGAATCAAAACTGATAGACTTGTGTGTTTCCATAGAAACGTGTATAATTATGATAATCAGCCTTCAGTGCAAATGGTGGATCTACTGTTCTCCTAAATTGAATAAATATACATTTTTGTGGAATAAATACTATGACGTGAAAATATATGTATTAATATTGTAAGTGAGACAAATATTTTAAATAGATAGAAATGACTTGTCCTGTACTCCAGGCACTACTTGAATGAAAAGTATGAATCTATTCTTTAAATGTGGATGATTAAGGATACAAACTGGTGCAACATCACAACAATTACCTTATTTTCCTGCCTAATGAATATTCATTAAGACTCTGCCTTTCTGTCAGGGAAGTAGGTCCCTATGGCTACAATTTATTATATGCCTTTTCTTACAGTTTCACTATCACTTAATCAGAAGCTTACCACATCGGAGATTTTGATTGTGTTCTTTATTGTCTACCAAAACAAATTCAGTTGCAATGGAGGTCACTGAATAAGAGATGATGCGAAAATAATGGAAGTATTTTTTACAAATGTAAAATTATATCATGACTTCCTCACAGATTTTGTACAATAGACCATATTGATCATTGTCTGAAGTCTGGGCAAAACCTAAAAACATCAAACACTAGACCACAGGATATGAAAAATATTCATTTTGAAAACTAACGTTCTGAAAATAGGCTATTGTGATTATAAATCAAAAGTATAAATAACCACCAATAATTATCTATTAATGTTATTTTTATTGGAGTCATTTGAGTCAATTTTAAAGCAGTAGTATATGTTCATTTGGAGGTGTAGAGCACCGGAGAAAAGGAGATATTTATGCAATTGATTAAATAATAATAATATAATCACATTACCATTGCTCATAGCTAGTATTCATGATGCACTTTTTGAATGATGCTAAATCAAAACATACAGTACTTTGTTAATAAAAGAATTATTAGATATTCAGTGCAATATATATTTAAATGATGATAAATGATATAAATAAATGATATAAATATTTGCAATCCATTGTCTTCTTTATGATTTTTATTCTAATAAAGCTGATGATTGTACAGTACATACATTTCAATCCAGGAAGAATAAAGTATAGTTCAATTAAGAAATAAAACACACCACCAGTATTTTAAATTTCTTTTTTTACCAGATCGACACTCCATACCAATCTTGTCCTCTAAAGCTACTCATTTCTAATTCCGGCCAGGCCAGGCTCTATTTCTCTTTTAAATTCATGAAGCAATTCAGTTCCAGTTGTCTGCAGCGATCAAAGATGGCTGAGGTCAAGTGTCTGGAGCAGAGAGCAGCTAGACTGTCAATGCCTCTGCAATCCTGCCTCCAGGTCAGGAATATTAACCATCTGGTCACTTGGGCTTTGTCACATTTTCACTGAAGGTCTGCTGGGCAAATAATAGCCCAGAGCCATGTATACAATGTACTGGGAAAAAGATGTCATCTTTTCCCTTTCCTTTGTGAAAGTTACCCGGACTCTATCCAAGATACATATTTATCTAACACTGTTATAAAGGTATTTCTTTCAATATTTCATCTCAGTTGTCCATCTACAATCATAGGATTGTAAGGGACTAAGGTTTCCTCTCAGTTATTATTTTGCTCTTGTGGCTGCTCGATTCATTCTTCGTCATTATTTTTCAGCATTTAGAAAAGCAGTGCTGTTAAGGTGGAAGTCTATTTTGCTTAACTCCCTTCCTTAAGTATGTGACTTTCTTATTTTTTGAAAGGGTTTGTTCTATATGTGTTTCTGCGCATCGAACCACAGTGTATAAATCATTAACACAGGAAAGAGGAGAGGAGAAAGTAGGAAGAGGAAGAGTATAATGACGATGTTAAGGAAGTTAAAAACAACAATAACAGATTCAATATGCTCAGACAGGCCCAGAAATATGTATGCAACAGATAATTAGGTGCAAATCTGATGCAAACTCTTATGGCCCGACTATAAGGACAAAGCTGTAGGGACCCCACTAAGAGCAGATGAAGGAGCAACAGTAGGCAGGAGGGAGGGATTCAAAGCATAGAATAGATGAGCAGGATACACACATATTTACAACGAAACACTCATAGGTAAGGGTTTGTCTTTTATCTCACCTTCTGTAAGTATTCCTGGACTTTAAAGGACCTGATTCTGTTTTCAGAATTCTCCATGAATTCCTAGCATTGAACAGCTGTTCGTAATTGAGATATCCATGTGTTGTCTTTAAGGGTCATGAAGGTGTTGTGAAAGCATCTTTGTTTTATTTCTTTTCATTTTCTTAATTATATCATTTCTTTGTTCATTGGCTGTGGTGTGCTGAGAGCTTGATGATTCTACTCTTACTGTTAACTTTGACTTGAAAGATGACATTGTGGCTAAATGATCATGTAAAATCTGGACATAGAATGAGCGCAGTTAAGTCATTTGGTGTGATTGGTATAATATTGCCTTAAATCTTTCAGCTTTCATTGAATTTAATTTAATAAAATAGGCTTCCCAAACTCAGCATATCTGTTATTTTATGGCAAACATTTCTTCTGTCAAGTTCCAAAGTTCTTGTTATTGTCTGAGTTATCCCTATACTTGACAACAGTAGCCCAGGGACTGATGAAAGCACAGAGCTTTCTCAAACATAGCAATTGTTATTCTGTTTGTATGGATGATTGAGTGTGTGCATGGATGTCTGTCATAACGTTGAAATTCTAATGCCACTGAAAAAGGATGCTTTAAAACAATTCACAGAACAAATGAACCGCATTTGCAAATAAACAAAATAACACTTTATCAAATGTTTTGTATGATGCATGAAATATATTTTATTTTATTTGCCTATATCTACGGTATCTGACCATGGATTTTATTCTTGACAGAAAAAACGTTTTCTGAAAAAGAACATACAGTAATATTCCAATAGGCCACATATAAATCTTCCCTAAAAACAAGATCGATACATGGGCCTGCAGATCTACAAATAGAGCAAGGTACAAATAAGCACTATAGAGATTATAAGTATTCTGCTTCTTACAACATATTTTCACATTTTTATTATAAAAATAAAACATGGTAGAATATTAGATTTGATTATAAAAGGATTTATTTTGATGCTTCAGTATTACACCACGTATTTCAGTATTACTGTCCAATCAACAAGATAATTGTTTGCAAAATCATCAAGTAATTAGTGATTTTGTTGCAGTTATGAACAATAATGGTCATGAATTTACTGGGATATTATGTGTAATATGCATATATATTTTAATGGTTACAACTGTTAACTGGATTACATTTACGTAACATGAATGAAGTGTAAAGTTTTCACCCATTACTACTGTGATTTTTGTTATTGTGATTATTGTGATACCGAGTTTCATGTTTCATTACTATTGTGAAATGGGCAGAAGAATAGAAAAAGAAATGTTTAGAATTTAGAACGGTTTTGAGAATTGGAAGCTTGAATTAATGATCTAATTGTGGTTCCTGGACATTTTGTTAATTCCCTGAGATCATCAAGTGAAATAGGATTGCTTTTCATAAAACATAAATTGCAAGGCTTTGATTAACATGTGTAACATCACCCAATAATTCTGGATAATGTGCTAGATTTTGTTTAGCAATTTAAGTAAGATGCTCAAGGATCTTATTGAGAAGGAAATCACCAGACTTCGTTATGGAAATTTAAAACAACAGAAATTAGCACAATAAATGAAACAAGTGAAATAATTTCCTCTATAATATTACCTCAGAAATTACAGCTCTGAGGAGTATACATTACATTGTGACTGCTATTCTGTTAGTCACTGAATTTCCCGGATAGTTGAGGGAAAGGTTTTGGGGACTAGTACTGAAGGAAACATGGTCACACACATGCTTTCACACACCCTTATTGTTCATACTGAGCAAATCCAAATATCTTTTGGTACCTTACAATAATCTAGATCACTTTGTGATTGGTACATCAAGTAATAAAATATGAAAGGCTACACATTAGAAGAGACCAATTAGCCCATCTAACCTATTAATGAGCAGTTAATTGATAAAAGAAAGTTATGAAGCCATTTCTTTAAAAAACCCAGGGTATTAACTTCAAAACATGGCTGGGAAATTTGAGGATAGTTTCCCTCAAACCTTTGTGTAAATAAATGCCTCCTTCAGGTTCCCTCATAGTCATCTCTGGTCAAGACTACAAAAGGTCCTGTCTTTGTCGGACATTCCCTTGAGCACAGGAATGTATCTGGTTGCTCTTTTATGTTCTGATTCTAGATCAGCAAATGGCACATTCAATTTAGTTGTACACATGTACAGTTTTAGGACATCATCCCTTTATTTTCGTTCTGCACTTGTAACTACACGTTTTTGTGATCCTTGTTAATGAGCTCATTATTCAGTTCCCGCCTTTCTATATAAAGCTAAGGCGCCGCTTTGACAGGACTTCGTCATTTTTCCACTTGGACCCTTGCACCTCCAACTTCTGTTCCACTCCACATTTTTGTTCGGTGAGCTAGAAAGTCGTGTCTGCACTCACTGTATGTTGCATCCCCATGACTGCCCTGAAGCCCGTTTTTTTTTTCATAAGGCTCGTCATTTGGTTTCTCCATACCCGAGCTTCTCTTTTATTTTTTTTCCGAGCCACGGACTGCGTGGCAGTTCTTTCTTTTAAGCCTACAGCCTTACTCTACGCACATTTCTCTTTTTCTGGACGCTCGCTACTCGGGATTTCTCTGTACCCGAGCCTCCTGTTTTTTTTTCTGCCCTTGCCCTGCGCTGTAGTTTTCAGCTTCAGCGCTGCCCGGTGCATCGAGCCAGTCCTTGGTCCGTGCAGGGTTCTCCAGCTCCAGGGTCACCCGGCGCGCACAGGCGGCCTTTGCTCTGCGCAGCAGTCTTAGCGGTCACAAGTCTGCCCTTCTAGCCGTGCAGGTCCTCTCCCAGGGAGCTCGCAATTTGGTTCCTCCCGCACACGAGACTCTTAACGGCAGATTCCGTTTGGCAGCATCCTGGCTTCCAGTTTTCTCTCTGCTCTGCTCCAGCGTCGCCCAGCACCCCTAGCCGGCTCTCGGCATCACCTGACACAGTAGCTCCAGCTCCTAGCATCGTCTGAGGCCCTAAATTTGAGTAGTCTCTATTCTAGCCAACACCCTTTATCTTTAGTTTCTCTTTTCACTGTTCACCGCCTCGACCCTTGAGTTTGCCGATCTGCATCCCTGGCCCTTTTTGAGGGCTGCCTTCTAAACCCGTTCGGTTCCTTTGTCGGGGGTCTCGCTATTCGGGTCCCTTCCATACCCAAGACTCCCTTTTCTGCCGAGCTGTGTTTAGCAGCCTTTCTTTTTGCCAGGGTTGCAGTTAGCCTGGCTTATCCTGGGATTGACATCCCCCCCATTACTGGCCGACCCGGGCTGATTAGCTCCACCTGCCAGTAATTAATTCTCATAATCACCTTACACTTTTCACTGTCCGGTCTCTTGCGCTTGGGTTCTGACAAATCACCACCTGCGTGGCTGTATCCGTGGCTGAATTTACAGAACATGTCCAATTAAACATTAGTTGTCAGGTGTTTGTTCGGTTATGGGTTTATCTGCATCTTTCTCAATTTCGTTTAGTCCTTCTGCAGTATTTGAAAATCCTTAATTCGGCTTCATTGGCTAACTTGACAAGTTTACTTAGTATACCGGAATCTAGCAAATTGATATAGAGCAGTAGTCCTAGTACAGGTCCCTGTGGTACTCCACTAGTTCCATCACCACAGTTTCAGTGTTAACCCCATTTATTCAAGCTATTGTGACCGCAGCGGTTCTGTGCGGGCTCGTGGCCTCGCCGCTCCGCCCTGCCGGTTCGTCCCTCACTACCTGGGCGCGAACCCGGGTCTCCGGCGTCATGCAACAGAGACCTCCTCCAGCCCAGACTGCCGAGTTCCCTGTTATGCACAGGGAGGGCGGTGATGTCACAGCGCTGTAACCAGCTCCTCCACACCATGGCTTTTGGAGCTGTGATGGACTGGTATCCCATTCAGAGTGCGTTCTACCTTGCACCCATTATCTGCTGGTTCTCTGTGTGGCCTAATTGGAGGGATAGAGGACTTTTGTAATGAGACCACAATGGATTAAAAAAAAAGTTAAATAAACACTCAAGATGATACTCAGATTCTTGACAGTGGAGAAAAAGGTTCTACAGTTTTCTTGAGTCAGTATTATTTAGCACAAAAAGAAAAACAGATATAATTATATGGGAACTATAACAGTGTGTGTGGTGTTATAAGCATTCATTTATTATGTGTAATGATGCAGTGTATAAATATCTTTATTTTTGGTCTGTACTGTATATGGTATATCAGAATTTGTAATAAAAGCCAGCTGGCAAAGGACTATTTCATTGATTTCTTTTTCACTGTGTGCGACTTGGGAGCACAAGATAAAGTGATTTTAAAAACCAAATATAGAGCCTTTACATCAGACATTCAACCTAATAATCAGAATCACACATCATTCTTTATATTACCTTCCGGAGAAAAACTAAAAGCACACAAAAAAAACCCCAGAATGAATTAATCTCATTTTCTTTTGTCTGTGCATTCCAGTTGTTTTTTTCAATGTTCTGTGCATCTCTCATTTTGTAGAAATGAATGACCAAAAAGTGCAATCATTTGATAAAAACACTTTTAAAAATGAAACAAATATGTGAGGTTTGGAATGAAATATAAATCCTCCTTAGATTTAGACACAAACTAAAAGCATTTCAGCATCTCTTATTATTATTAAATAAAGCTTAGATAAATGTTTCCCAAATCACACAATAATTTTTAAGAGAGCATTCTTCTTTGGTTTTTGGAATGATATTACAGCTGTCAGAAATTATTACACAGTGTAATAGCCTCTGGGAGGAGTGAGAACATACATTTGGAAAAAGATTTATATAATCTTTTTATATTTGTAACTTTTATTACAGTGAAATTAATTAAGCAAACTTGCATGTATTCATTTTAAAATGTACGCATTTTTATAAATTTATAAAACGTCACATGCAGTGTCAATGAGAAATACGGCTTGCATTTTACATGCCATGAGTATGTACTGTATTATGTTGGATCATATACTTGAAACACTTTTTAATGAGATATTTAAGCATTGATTTTTTTAATGAGACATTTAAGGTTTGGTTTCTAAAATGATGGAAAAATCACATCCTAAAGATTTGCAGTGCATCGGAGAATGGATATTTAACTAAAATATTAACCTTTAGATTTGTGAAGTAAATTGTTTAAACTCCATTTAAAATTCGATAATCAGATTAAAGATGCCAAAATATCTTTCTAAAGCATTTCTTCTTCCTTATACTTTTAATTTAATTGGAAATCATGATTGACTTTTTAAAATATTCATACTGTACATTTAAATACATTCAGTAATCATATACCCAACTATAGAACATCCTGTTTTCCGTCTCCATTGCAGACTTTGGACTGTATTAAACCACAGTAATACATCACTTGGTAAGCGTGGTCAATTACCAGTTTTGCTGAATGGAAGTTCAGCCCGATGCGCATGGGCCAGAGCCTAGGTCATATTACTAGCTGTCTGTTACTGGAATTCCCTTTATGTCAGAGCTCAGGCATTTGAAGGTAGGGTGGGATCAGTTGGCCAAGAATCTCTTTCCACACACAGCCACCCTTGTGGATTCCCAGGCACTTTCAGGCCTGCATTGCAGCCAGTGAGGGATGTGCCTCTCATTCAGTCAGTACTGAGCAAGCACAGGGCTGCGTTGCCTGCCAAACGTTAAAACTAATAAAGAATGAAGACTAAATAGAATGTTCATTGCTACAATAAAGTAAAAATAAGTAGGATTAGTGTCTTGTGTGTATTGGGGAAATTATTTTAAGTAGATGATTAGTGCAAACAATATGAAAGCATGACATGACAGCACAGGATTCGAGTGACATATCCCTTTAGGCTATGATATCAGAGTTCACATCGGTCGGTTAAGTGTCCTGGCCAAATTTCCCATTGGCCATTACCAATCATGCCCTCCTAATAATCCCCATCTATGAACTGGCTTCATCACTCTGCTCTCCTCCCCACTGAGAGCTGGTGTGTAGTGAGGGTTCTGGCGCACTCTGGCTGCCATCGCATCATCCCGGTGGGATCTGCACATTGGGAGTGTCCATTACCTGTAAAGCGCTTTGAGTGGAGTGTCCAGAAAAGCACAATATAATTGTAAGGAATTATTAGTATTACTATTATTATTATTATTATTATTATTATTATTATTATTAAGGATAGTATGTTGAAAATAAATTATGTAAATAAAACTTCTGATATTTTTTTAATGATCTGGAAGTCTCTCAAAGCCTAAGAAAGTTTATTGAAGTAAACCTTGATTGGCACTAGGTAATAAAGGATGCTGAATACAGGAGCACAACACTCTGTATCACACTATCATAGGATACATCGGAGGACTGTGTGAAGATAATATACATAAAATATGAAGTAAAATATATCCTGGATAAAGGATAAATCTGAGACAATAATTTCTAGAAGATTAAAGGAAATGGCTGATTTATTAAAAGAATATTTCAATCAGGTTTTACCAGGGAAAATCAACAACATGCCCAAAGCTGAAGAAAGACAAAGTTCTCTGTTAATGGTACAAGAAGCACTCAAGATGTGCAATCTCAAAGGCCTGATGGTATTAGACCAAGTGTACTGAAGGAAATAAGAGATCCTATTCCTAGGTCATTAACAAAACTTCCAGCAATTGCTCAAGATAGGGGTAGATCCATGGACTAGAACATTGCTAATATGCTGCCTATTAATAAAAAAGCTGACATAACTGGACCAAGTAATTATAGTCTAATATGTCTTGCTTCTGTTGTGTGTAATATTATGTATATAATAATTATAACTAGACTAGATCATAATCAAATAAAACAATAGGATTTTAATGGATAGAAATGTTAGGTTTTGCTTAACTAACTTGTTAGATTAATTTGAATGATCAAAAATAAAGTCCACTGAACATATGTTATTTAGATTTTGAGAAAAACTTTGTGAAAAAGTCTCAAATAAAAGATTAGTTCTCAGTCATTAAACAATATGTGTGCTTGGTTTGAGGACTGATTAGTGGGTAGAAAAATAGAATAGAGATAAGGGGTGAACGATTCAGCAGGGTAATGTAATGGAGTGCATCAGGGATCTGTATTAAGACCACTGCTGTTCCTATTTACAGTATATCATAGACCTACGGCAGTTTCAATATAGCAAGAAAACTGGTGTTAAAAATAGAATTAGCACATTACTGTAGAAGGAACTTAAAAAGATTTAGATAGATGTCAAATTTGGGCAAACACCTGGCAGATGTAGGTGAAGATGTAGTGAAGAGTTCCACGGTGCCCTCATAAAAGTGCCAGGATGTAGTTCTTGTAAAGTGTCCCAGGTCATTTTTTTTAAGAAACGTGTTTGATTGAACTAGCATATAAGAGGACTGTAGGTGCTGACCCTCAATATGCCCAGCTCTTCATTTTAAAGCAGAAAATGAGCTTTCTGCTTCAGTAATTTTAAATTCTCAATTAACTAATGTGATTGGCCCGGTTTCTAAAGAATAAAGCCCACAATTTTAAAATTACTCTTCAGGTGAATGGGCACTGCTTACATTTCTAGTGAGACCGTGAATTATCATTTTATAGAGCAGTATTTTTTTTTTCTGAACACTTCCTTCACATTGCTTATAACCGTGTTTATTCTATGTTTCTCTTTAAATGGTATTAGATGAATGTTAAAGTTAAGGACATTTGTCTAAGGCTGATGTTTAATGCACTGCACTTTTAGAAATTGTGCCTACAACTACAACAACTACTTTAACTGCAAAAATACATATTGATATATTCAAGATTGTAATTTTTTTGTCAAAGAAGTAAATTATGCGACACCTAGGTTTAATTGGCATGGCATATTATGAAAAAGCTCACAATTATGCATAATTCATATTTAAATGTGGTTGCAGAAATGATAAATCACATACAGTTGATTTCACACCCCACTGGATATAATGCTATGTGGGTCATGCAAACAGGAGTTCACTGGCTTGATCTGTTACTGCAAAACAGTTTTGTTTTGTCTGGAGGTACCAAGTATTTGACTTTGCTTTGCAGAGTTACAATACAAATAATGTTCTTGTCTTTGAAGCACCTGTTTCTTGAAAAAAATCCCACATTGAGCCTTTTAAACAAAAGCACAAGGTTTTGAGAGGCAAACCATTGACAGATGCAATATAGAGTATTTTAATTTTTTTATTCAAATATTCTGAGAATTAAAGGACATTTTAATTGGTAAAAATATGAAATTTGTTCTTTTTGATATGTTCACGTCTCCAGTTTTCTTTACACCCTCTTACTCTGCAGTGGCTGGATGGTGTAAATGATTATTTCAAGTATTTTCCACATTTCAGTACCAGGCTTCCAGGATCTTGTTAGACATGATGGGTTTGGGTCCACTGAATTTCTCCAAAACTGCAGTAAATCAAAAATAATAGCTGCATGAATCCCAGTTTAATATTTAAGCCACAGACATTTCCTGTGTTGAGCTCAGATGACAGAAAGACTCAGGAACAAAGAAATGGGACTAATACACTACCTCCCCAAATGCGTTAAAAATGCTTTTTGCACCACAACGTATGAGTGACAGGTTGTGACTCATGTCACAGGCTAGTGTTAAAATAGCACCTCTGGTTATGTGTTTTTTAGGCTGTTTTCACCAGATTCATATTGCCACTTAAAGATTTTCTATTGAAAACCCATTAAGACTTGCTCTTTTTTTGCAAAATCATATAATACATTCAGACATAAATTTAATGGGACCTAGAAATAAAAGGTACTAGCAATACGAAGCAAATCCCTCTCTCCCCATACACACATACTGTATACGCATATGCACAGGTATAGACAGAGACAGAAACATTTGCAGCAGTCACAATACTGTTCTGATTCTTACTGAAAGCATTAAGAGAAGTATGGTAATATTGCTTTTTTTGTTGTTTTCATTGACCTACCTAGTTAAATATATAAAGAAGGGACCAGAGACATTCTAAAACATTCATGGGATGCATTAATTTTTGTTTAACCTGCCATATCTGAGAAATACATCTTTATGATTAAATTGCAGTGAGCAGACAAGTGATTACAATTATTTTGATTTCTTTGGACAGGGAAAAGGCTATAAATCATGTAATTGTGTAATGTTAAATATAAAACGCTCAATATAAATGATAAAACATCTGAAATTCTATGATTATTTTGACCTTGTACTTTGGAAGAAGCATAATCATGATTTCAGATGTCAATGCCTTTCATTAATTCTCACAAAAACTGATTTAATTCTGTTATTTTTTAGTAGTACTTTCTGTCCTATTTCTCAAATGCAACTGCTATGCATCAATTGGGCCTTAATTGTAACCTCCCATGTTCATGATAGGGCCATAACAGGAAAGCTCTCTGTAAATATGATGCACCATAAATACCATAATTAGTTCATGTCTTTATGCTGTGTGTAAGGCTTTCTGGAAATTGCAAGTTGCAATATAAGATATAACCCTTGCCTTTTTGAGAAGAGACAATATTGAAAATTGCATGAATTAAGTAGATCTTAAAAGTTAAATGAACTAAGCCACGTCAGAAATTGTGTGATGATTATTTTGAAGCACAGTGTGCTTTCCTGAATTAGTTTGCACTGAAATATAAAAAATGTAACTATGTAATGTGTTTAATCAATACAGGAATCTAATAAACAGTTTTATAGTTCTGTTTCATACTTGTACCATAGAAGTGTACTGAAAGACAAAATAAAAATATTATTTTTCTAACCTAACATTTCTACAGCATGTTGTGAAGGTTTCTCCCACCCAGCTTTGAGCCAAATCTTTTTTAGTACACCACAAGCTGCACAGATCTTTGCCAAAAGGTCAACGCTGACTGAAGCAGAGGTATGTACCTCTCCAGTACTACAGTCCCACTAATCTGCAGACGCAGAAACAGTAGCGATGTGTGGCTGAAAGAGCTCTGCCAGCCCTTCGCTTGGCAGTGCCCATCTAATGTTGCACTGCCGCTTGGGGAATTCTCGTTAGAGTCGCCTGGTGACATAACCCAGGCCCCAGCCCACGACGCCTGGCCTCCGACAAGCTCCTTTACCAGCTGAGACCCTCTGAAGTCTGAACTTTTTCTCCATTAGAAACTGGGCTGGGTTTACAAAATCGTTCAAAATCTACACATACTGTCCATCTTTGTGGAAGTACACCTTTCTGTTCAAGAAGCCCCTAATTCATTTAATTTAGAATTAAGTCGAAGCAGTTCAATTTACGTTAACAGATATTAAGAACTATGCAGTATTTTGAGAATTCATTTTTTATCATGATCATCATTATGATCATCATCATTCCTCATTATGATTTGCGATCAATGATTCTGGAAGATTTATGTACAGAGTGCATTCATATATTACCAATTATACTTTCAGTATTGATTTATAGTCTAGTACTGTATATGCAAAGGTGTTTTAAACATATATTCAGTGTACCATTAAAATCACATGGCTATCACCATGTTCTCTGCAGACCTAATGTGCCTTACTCTGCAGGCACTGCTTGTTTCGGGTAGCTGCACTGCAGTCTCTATTGCTGGTGCTATCAGTTCAATGACTGTTTCTTTTATCCGTTTACAGCAGTTTTCAAATTTGTCATCCACCGCTTTCTGTTTGGAGATTAGAGACTGATTCTGAGAAAAAAAAACATGTGGCTTGCACTAAGTAACACATAATGTAGATCTTATGTAACATGTTTTGTTTGATGTGTTGATTTCAAGTGTTTTTATCTATTATGTTTCAAAAGGAAGATATACTGTATATCATAGAATCCAGATCCTTTGCTTACGGCTCTCCACAAAAACAGTTAGTGGACTGTCTGTGGAGAGTGGATTCTTCTGTCAGCTGTGTCCACTGACTTTCCATCCATTACGGTGAATTCATCACATACTCAAATTAATTATTTGAACTATGCCAAAATTTATGAACCCAGAGTACTGTTGCTTATATCCTGTTACACCTAGCAAAAATGAGACATTACCTCATGAATGAACTTGTAGGACACAGTACTTGTTAAAATGAGAAATGTAAAATCATCAGTTACTTGTGACTTCCATTTTCTGTCTTTATTTCATGTTAATTGTTTTGCTAATCCTTTTTTCTTTTTAAAAAATAAAGCTAGTCATTGTAGCTGAGTTCAACATTTCATGCTGTTGTCTGAAATCTTAAAATGTTAATGCTGAATGTTACACAATGTTTGCCTTTCTGAACCTCTTGGGATTTGTATTGGTCTTACCTGTGACTAGACTAGACCCCATCTTTATAACAAATAGGAATCACATCGATTTTTTTCTAAACTTAATGTAAGATGTTGTTCTCGAGTACTTAAAATATTTCGGACAAGTCTAAAGGATGAAAGTAACAACATTTTGAATATTAGAATATTGCTGTGCAATTGCAGTATTTCAATTGCAGTTTTCCCTACTGAGATTATAAATTACTGGCTTCACCTACTGCATATCTGCTAGGGATTGTTCCCAAGATTTCTTCAAATACTGTGGATGTAGATGTAAAAACACAGCAGTAATTTCTATGACAGAAATGCCAGGTATTTGCCATTTAAATCTTCGAGAAAATGTGGGGAGGCAATAAAAAAGGCAAACATTTATGTTGGCATAGTTAATCACAAGAGTAGAATTCAAACAAAATGATGTTATTCTAAAATTATATAAGGTACTAGTAAAATCTTATTTAGAATTTTGGTCACCACAGTATTGCAAAGACGTTCAATACGTTTATATCTTTCAAATTTTTTTACATTTCACAAATACAAATAAGGAAAACTATTGTTATATTGTAGCTTGTCACACTTTTCAAATAAGATACAAAAACAAAAAATAAGGAAAATGAAGCTTTTTTAACCTGTGGCAAAAAAGAATTGGTAGGAACTCCTGGAAATTCCAAATTCCAGGGTCGTAGAAAGAGCTGGAGACACCAGTGGAAATACAGCTTAGGAGTGCAAAGGATAGAAAATGAAAGACAATTATTTTCTGCTGATGAAGCAGACTCTGTCGGAACTTTTAGGATATTACTTGATGGGATTTATGGATCAATTCACTGCTAGCAACCACATGAGTGGCCTATGCTTGTTTGCAACCTCTCTTCTATGCTTCAAGTATAGTCAGATTTCTGCCACCAGCCTGCATGCTTGCTGCTGTACACACTGGGTTAGGAATGGACTAGTGTGGGTCATGGCTCGAGCTATTCTTATTCTTTCTGCATACCTATTACAGGAGATTTCCATGCTCTGGGGTACATAAAATGCTTTTACTATTGGATTTTTTGTTTTAATTGTTGTTTCATATGCTTTCGTTCCTTGTTTTTTGCATTTAAAAATCTTGTCTACTGTATTGTAAATGAAATTGTTTTTTGAAAGAATGGAACTTGGCACTTCATGGAGGTTGTTCTATATTTGAAAGGTGAATGTCTTATAAAGAAATTATGACTTATCGATTAATGCACATAGCAACAGTAATCTTAGTGGCTCAGTCAGCAGCTCTGCTCAAATTATATTTGTATAGAAATGTGCATTTATCATTATTTCATTGTTGTGATTTTATGAGAATTTGATCCTTATCCCTTGTTTTTCATATTTAGCAGTTCCTGCAAGAGGGAAAATAGAAAATAGGAAAAAGGGGTTGATTTGCTGTCAATTGAGAGAATTGGCTTCTCAATAAATTTAGCAAAATTGAGGTATCGTGTTTATTTTAAATTTACATTTTGAATAAAGATTGTTATACAAGGGGCATCATTGTGGTGCAGCTGTTAGCATTGATGCCTTCCACCATTGGGGCCCTGGGTTCAATTTCTGGGGTGCTATCTGCATGACATTTGTTCTCCCCTTGTTCACGTGGGTTTCCTCAGGATGCCCCACTGTGCTCCCACAGTTCAAAGGCAAGCTGGTAGGTTAATTGGCTTCTGGGGACATTGGTCCTGGTGTGAGTGTGTGTGTCTGTTCTGTGATGGACTGGCTTCCTTTCTTCCAATGCTGGCTGGGATAGTTTCTGGCTCCCAATGACCCTGTACTGGTTGAAAGGGTTAGAAAATAAATGGATTGTTATAAAATGACATACAACAGCTCAATCCATAAAATCACATTCCTTTTCGAATAGCTTTTGAATATTTTTTTTTAATGCATTCAGGCGTCGTTTGCACCTGTTCTGTACAGTTTTGAAATGCTCTAATATTCACAACTGGGTAACTGCAGCCACAGCACAAAATGTAACAATGTAACAAAACAGCAGTAGCATAGTTCTTAAAAACTCTAAAAATATCTTGCTGATCTCATTCTTCATTATGTTTTTAATGGGCCGTCTGCTCAGGCAAGTCAGGCTGGGAAGTGTTCCCAGACTTGAGTTTTTGGCTGGAATAGTCTTCTCTGCCTTGGGGCACACAGAGCCCTGTCTGAAGAAATCAAGAACACATCAGTGAAGATCTGCAACTCTGGACAGAAACTATTTGTTTTGCAAGTGCAGGCGAAATGGATTTTTAAGAAGCACTCAGAGATACTTGAACCTGAGGCATACTATACATACAGTATATACAAATTGAAATTCAATATTATTAGCTTTCGGGCATCTCTGATAATATAATCTTTAAAACAGTCAGTGCTTGGGACAGGGGAAGCTTCATTTTTTGCTTTTAAACTTTAGTTGTGCTCCATTTAAATAAAACGTATTACAATCTTTGTGGTAAAATAATGTGTTTTCTAACAATTAGTATTAAGCACTTGTACTTATTATTAGATTATTAGACCCTGCTGAATGGAAGACACCTATGTCGGACACACAGGATGGGCCATATACAGTACGTACATCCTCAAGGACATCTTGTGGAAGGAGTTAGCTGAGGAAAGCAGGGTCTCACACCATCCCTAGTTCCATGACAAGAGCATAATTGCATATTTAAAACCAAAGGAATCTCTTGTCAGAATTAGAGTCACCTGGCATTAGCAATTCGAAAATAGCATGGAAAGACACTATAAGACTGCAACTCCTCCAAACTGACAAAAAGCATTAGTATAGGAAGCTGTATACCAAGTCATGTTCACTAACATGCAGTGTGTGACAGATCTTGTCATTCCATCACTGGCCTCTTCAGCCTCTCCAGAAAGTGTCAGAAGACCTAAGGCAAACATGGTCCCCTGCTACACCTTGTCTTCTGCAGATAGACAGATGCCAACTCATTGTTAATTATACAATGCTAACCAATTAACCTTTTTTAGCACCACATTTTGAACAGTATTAACGTGCCATTCAAAATGTTGCAAATGTTGCAGTCCACATTCAGTTATTATGCCTCAAATTATCTGAAATGCTAAAAAATGTGTCAACATTTTTTATAATTTAAATTTTTTATGTATCACATTTTTATGTCATACAGTTTTCACATGTATGGCTTACTAACAGACTAAAAGTATGAGTGACATAGGCAGACTAGGTTAACTGTGTGTGCATTCAAAAGGAACACCTGAGGTGTCAGTTTCACACAACAACAGCAGCAGCTCACAGAGCAACAACAGTTGTGCGAAGATCCCTAATACACTGACACAAACGTCCATGGTCACATTGTGACTCAAGAAGAGCACGATACATAATGCTCGTATTCACACTGCAAGAGTCATTAAAGGGTTTGCTTTGATAATCAGGGATCAACAGGATACACCAGTCTGTTGTATTGTACTTAATACAAATGTAAATGTATTAAATGTAAATGTGTCAGAGACAACCACCAACGAATTACACTGTTCACATGTCATGAAATGAAGAGGGCACCTGTCAGCTATATGTAATGCCTCTGCCAGTCTCTGCAAATTGTATGCTGGAGTTCAGGATATGGGTGGACATGTCTCATATTGCAAAGGAACTTCTTCTGTTTTCAGCAGGGAATAAACCTTTATGTGTTCCTTTGCAGCCTACGCATGCTGACGCAGCTCCCCACCTGAACTACTTCATGTCTCATATTGGTCACTTGCGCAGGGGTACCAGACTCGAGTGCTGCGTGTGACTCACAGCTTACTTTGCATTCAAACTTTCTCATTTGAATTATTTTTCGGAAATGATGAAATTATGTCACGGCCAAAATCTGTAGAAAAAAAGAAACATTTCGGGGTAAACCTAGTTTATTAAGCTTAATGTTAATTGGGATTTAGGATTGCTTTTCATATATGCATTTTTTGCAAGATTGTATTGAGCTTGAGCCCAAAGCACAAAGTCTAAATTCAACAGTGTAGCCCCTTCCTCTCCACATCATTTCCTGGTTTCCCCAGTCAGTGGACCTTGTCAGTAGACACAACATTATTATTTTTTGTATTTGTAGGACTGACATGACTACACACTTACTTGGGATCTCTTCAGTTGCCAGATTTCCAGATCCAAAACAGATTCCGTCTTTACAAATATCTTCAAAGTTTATCAACATTTAAAATGTTTCACATTAACTCCTCTTTTTTTCAGCTGCTTTAAAATGTACCGTAAACTTTTGCTTACTTACATAATAAAGATAAATAATAAGAAAAACTACACTCTGTGGACTAAAACTAGAATATAGTCATGAGGAAAACTGAATTTTCTTATTGTAACAGTTCACCATGGTACCATAACTGCAAATACTGTACATATGTTCTGTATTTCCAAAGGTTTATGGGCTTAAAATGATCTATCAGTAGCAGGTGTGACATTTGTCTCAGTATTCCACAAGTCATTTTTTAACAAAAAATGGTTGCAAAGGTAAAGATAGATAGTGCTATGTGACACCAAAGTCTCATCAAATTAAAAAAAATGTTTTATGAAGGTTTGAAGAAAGACACATAGTTTTTGATGGCATATTGCTTTTTTATTAACAATGCTTTGCCCTTGAAACTTTATCTGAATAGCTGTTAACATTTTAACTGTTTGAAATTTGAAGACACAAAAAATCCCAACAAATTGAGAATTAGAATTCTTCTTACCTACGCCATGCCGAATTAGTATTTTTTTTTCAAATGTCTAAGTCTCTGATCTGATGTCTGGCTTGAGATTAAAAGGAAAGAAGAAGAAGAAGCTACCTGCATCTGTACAAAAGTCCTCCCAGCTCTATGCCTCTGTATTCAGCTGAAGCGATGGAGCTCTCTGCGCACTCTTGATTTATTAGGTCATCTCCCCTGGCTTCACTGTTTGCCTCTCACTACAGAGGAAGCTCCAGGGAGATCAGACTTTCAGTCATTGTGCCCTAAGACATGAGATGTGCTTCCAAACACCATCAAAGATGCTGAATCATTAACTGTCCTCACAGTGTGCCAGTCTGGGACTCATCTTTACAATGCTTCATCACGCCCTTTTCCGACGGATCCACGCAGAGCTGCTGTTTGACCTGAGATGTCCTTGGCTTGGAGAGTACATTGAAAAAAATAAATGAAACAGAAAACCATTCGAAAACAACCTTTACGATGAGCCCGGAAGCGGAAGAAAAAAGCCCCCATTGTGATCAAGGAAGAATGGAGATGTCGCTTTAGAAAGGGTCACGCTTTTCTCTAATTGGGATTTTCATTTTGAATTGTTGGTGTTATTTGTTTGCTTTGTAGATGTCCTTATCCAGTGTGACACTGTATACAAAATGTTACATTGCCCTTGATGGAGTCCTGATTGTACTGTAGATTTTAATCACTGTATTTTTTTGCACAACTTTTATTTTCTTAAGTCAGATTTGAATTTGAACCCGTGTTAAAAATAAATAATAGGATGGAACAAGCTTCCCTCCAAAGATACTCCTAGGTACAGGGGTCCTGTGTGGCTCAGGCTACGGTCAGTATCTTTCAGAATGAATCTAAAGGAAAGGCTAGTTATTGTCACATTTATGTCACTCTATTAATACTTTATTAATATATTCAATTCATAAAACATTTATAAATGGCATTTGAGATTCCTAATCTAAAATGTTATTAAAAACAGCACCACATTCTTCCCCCCGCTGCATTACTCTGATCCAAACTGGAAATGTACAGTAGCAACTCAAAATATGCTTACCATGTGTGTATGCTTATAGGATGTTTGTATTTACACATACTTTATGTATGTATAATTCAAACATGTTAGTATGTTTTTCTTGTTTTTGCCAGGCATCTTATCCTTTTTGACCCAATTTGCAAGTGATGAATTTGTAAATACTGCTTTAGGCATACAGTAACATTTTTGGAGTCGGAAACTACCCATTCACTGACATTTTTGCAGTGACAAATATGCCTTTTTCTGCAAACACCAAGTCAGTATTTTAAGCCAGCCGTGCCCTCGCATTATACACGCCTACTGCTGCAGTAGGAAATGGCCTTATTCCACTGATGTCACAGAGAATAATGTAGAAAATCTCCTCCGAGCTCTAGCAATTTGATGCAAATGTTAACAGATTAAGATTAGAGTGGAATGCTTCCGTGCTGTGAACCCTTTGTTATTAATAGAGAGTTTTAATCATGGTTTGTCCCAGGGCACAAGCTACAGCAGCAGCAGCAGCAACAGCAGCAGCCCAGACAGGGAGATATGGAAATGAAGGCTCTGCGTGCTGGGAGAAGTCTGAAACAGTTGAAGACCAGGAAGCTGCGACACCCTGACATCTCTTAGCAGCTCAGAAACAAGACGGCACTTCTCTCCCCCCCCCCCCAATGATTAATTGATTTCTGCCTGACGTTGTTTCTATTATTTAAACATTGCAATCTCGGTCCCCTATTTGCCGAGCCCATTAATTCGGCAGCGGCGTTCCTAGTGTTCTGCAGAATGCGGGAAGGGGATAAATTATTAAGTTGACTGTGAGGTGGTGGGACAGTTTCACAACGACTGTAGCGTGTGTCATCCCATTCGGCGACAGAGGCAAACAGGCAAGGACCGGCTTGACAAAAATCGAGAGTGACTTGAACATCCCAGGCCAGAACCGGTTTTACCCTGTTTTGCGAGAGGCAGCAGCTGACAATTTCCAGAATCATCTGCAGCCTCCTCCCAATCCCCCAGGCTCTGCCATCAATAATAGGGACTGGATGAGAGGGCTTTAATTTGCTGATTCAGGGATTCCTTGTTGTCCATTGCTGATTGGGCAAAGAGGTGAATGGTGCTAGCAGGGTCCATTAGAGATACATTAGATGATTGCTTTTGGCTGCATTTATCATAGTAACCATTAGGAAAACGTGAGGAGTGTTGTCATATTGAAATTCATTAAATCAAATGACTATGGAATCATTATGATTATAGACTATTTCATCATCGTCATCATAACAATATAAGCAGCATCAGTGTTTCAAAGTTGTTCATTGGAGTTGAAGCCTAGAGGTAACATTTAGTTGTAGAAACACTTCTGCTTCTACTCAATTTATTCACTATGAGATGATCTAAAAAGAAAACGAATGAACATCAATGATTAAGGACAAATGTCATAACCTGTTCATTTAGCTTCCCTTGATGTGGAAGATCATTTAAATATACAGTAAGATGTGCTTGTTCCTGTTGCAGTTTCATGTTTTGTTATTAGATGTTTTGTTATTTCAGTTGTTTATTATGAGAAAAATACAGTTTAGATTTATGGCTCAGACCCTAAAAAATATGCTCCAACATTCTTACTGAACTACAAAACATTTTCAACACACTGTAACAAATCACAGCTGAAAAGTCATAAAAAGGTCTGTCATGTTTAGAAGTTTATTAATGTGTTTTAAAACAGAACATTGTGTTCCGAATCTTAACACATCATAGGATTTCACAGTGTTCACCAATATGACCTGTCCACCCTTTTCAGAACTCCAGTTACATAACAGCATTCCAAATGATAAAACCACACAATATGATTTAAAAATGTTCTAGAAGTTTTCCAAAAATGTATTTAAGAAGTGTCCCACTGCTTTTACAATGCATGAAAACTTCAAATGCAGTGTCCTTTTTGTCATGTATGGCACCATTTACCTGATACATGGCACTGGAAATTAAAAAAAAAAAGAAACTCAGGAGTACAGGATTTTTTGGGAGCCTTATGCATGTGAATATATTTGAAAAATAGAAAATACAGTATCTCAAGGATAGCTAAAGGCTTTTATTACATTTTTCCATAATGCTTTCCTTTGCTTTGATCTCTTCTATGTACCACGATTTCTTTGGTGACCATGATACTGCTAATGCTTTGAAGACTTGAACTTTGGCTTAAGCTGTGAAATGGTTTAATGTTAGACAGAACACGTTCATCTAAATCCCCCTGGTGGTTGTTTTCCGTCACTCTTGTGTCTGTGTAAGATTGTACGTGAAGGGAGCAAGATGGCTTCCTGTTTGTAGACACTGTTGTGGCCTTTCATGTGTTGCTGAGTACTCAGCTGTTGAGGACTTGCTTGGGTCCGCTTCTCGTAGTGCAGGATCTTCATCTTACCAGAACTGACTCACGGCTGTCAGCCTCACAAGTTGATCAACCAGTAAAGATTCAAACCTGGATCGTGTCAGTAAATGCTGTGGCTGAGATTCCCTAAGTGGTGGCATACAATTGACTGAGCGTTATCTGGGGTAGGGAGGGACTAGTCAACGATGGCTCTCGGTTCTCAGTGACCCCTGTGGCTTCCTGGGTGCTTGCAGGCCTCCTGTGTTGTTGGTGAGGGAAGCGCCTCTTCTTCAATCGATGCTGGACTGAGGTGCCCGTGACCTGTTAAAAGATGAAGGGCTTGAAGCTGGGTGGGTCAGAGATGACAGCCTGCTTCTCCCCATTCTCCCCTTTGCTGTGAGCAAAGACATGAAATACAAACAACTGGCTGTTCTAAATTGGATAGTTATAACACAACTTATTGGCAACTCTAATTTATTGCAATGGTTATTATTAAACATTAATAATTGTAAGAGGCCATGTGCTATACGGAAGCACATTTTTCAAAGCAGGAAGTTGCAGAGGGATACAGTAGTTATATGAGTCACGATTTTTTGGGAAAGGGAGTTTGATTTTAGGATTATTTTAATGAAGTTAATTGGTTTAATAATTTGTGGGCTGGTATTAGCTGATGCCTCAAGTAACAACAAGCACGCATTACAGTGCTGTTGTGTTCAAACTCAAACCCAAAGCCTAAAGCCTAAATTCAACAGTGTAACCAATTCCTCTCCACGTCATTCAACCAGCAACTGCATTAATAAAGGAAAGCTCAGCCACAAATTAGGACTAAGGGTCTTGTCAACAGAAAGAGCAGTTATGGAAGTAATCGCAAATCGATGGAACCCAAAAAAGAAAAAAAATGAGTGGAAGCAAATAAAAGAAATAAATAACAATAAGGGCCTTTTAACAATTAGGTCATTTAAATCGCCTGATGCAACTGAGAAAATATTGCTGACTTTATGCGGTTATTCAGTCAGGTATATTTTGTATCCATTGTGTATCTTTTTGTATTTATCTGTTGCCAATAGTGCTGTAACTTTTGGTTGTCTAGAGTTTAAATTCCCCAGAGAATCTTTTATCTCACCTGCGCTGCCTTAAGACATTTAGACATTTATGCAATCTAGCATAAATCGCTTAACAGAAAATTAAAAATCTGTAGATAATCCCTTTTATACAGAGTATGTTAATAAAATCATCACTGAGGTCGACCCCAAAATGAACTTTTATGCTTTTATGGTAAATTTCAAATGTAAATTTAGAAATATTTTGTTATCTTGTTATTTTGTATAAATGAATCATTGCCAGACCCTTTAACAAACCACCAAATATGACAAGAGTCAACTAGCACATATGCACAATAGGTGTTAATTCAGTATACAGTATATTGAGATAATTCAGTATCATACAAATGGACATTTGAAAAGGAAAATCTCCTAAGATTGCAAAATGTTCGTTACAGTATTTTCCCCACATGAACATTAAAATAGCTTTATGGCTATGTCTTTTAAAGAAAAATCATTAGATTATTAGATCTATCACAGCTACCTGAGAAGAAAGTGTTTTTCTGTCTGTTTCTGCTGATCCTGTTTCTAGCCCTCTTTTGAATGATGTCTTACTGGTATCCTTAAAGATTAAAATCACAAAGTGCGTTACCTTGGAGCAGTTTTTTTCCTTACCTTTAAGGACCCATCCCCAGTGTGCTCTTTTAGAGAAGCCATTATACCAAAGCCTCTTCTGTGAACATTTAAGAAATCAGGGTAGCGAGGTTGCAGAAAAACAGTTGTGTTAAGCCTGATGTCTAATGTAAATTCCATTAAAAGCCAACACAGTTGAAACCAAGTATACAGTACCTATATCCCCTTTGATTAATCACCCTAAGACAAATGTACAGTTTCCCATTGTGTATTTGAGAAACAGTACTGTAGCATTTGATGTTGCTGTATACAGTGGCGATGCAGAGTAATGCAGGAGACCGTCATGTGACAGCAATGAGAACAAATAGTGTATTTGACTTGGAAAGCAGATGAATGTGAACAGAAGAAATACTTCCTTTGAGCTTTGATTTTACTGTATATTTTCAATATTAAATAAGCTACCCCTTACTGTTTAATGTGTTCATGATCAAAGATTGACAGAACATTTTTGTTTATACAGTAGTATGTTTTTTTTTAAATACTGCTTACAGTATGTGTTATTTTCAAATATTTAATGTGTTAATCCCTGGAAATAACTGGAAATAGTTCAGCAGAATTGAGTAATCTTTATATATCATACAGTCGCTCAATATTTAAACACTTCATTTGATTGGTATTTCATGAAATGAAGACATGAAAACAATTAAAATTATTGCAATACATTTTTCTTTGCTTAAATAACCATTACTGGTTACTCACTTTTACTCTTTCCATCAAGTTGTATAAAAAGCATTTTTACAGGATCTATAATTCTTCTTGGCTCCTTATTTAATTTGAGTGTGTGTGGGGTGGAACTAGTGTCTTTTTAAATTAATTCAGACAAAACAGACAAATCTGTCATTTGTTTTGTTAAAATATATCTGTATGGATCAAAATTATAGCACATGAAATGGTGTGAAGATACAAAAAATTCAAAACAATTTTTTTTAAATGCTTATCAAGGATACTGTACAAAGTACTGATTATTGCTTTTTTGCACATGGTACATTTCAAGCCATTTAAAAAGAATTTCAGAAATCACACATTGTTGTAACATTTTTACCTTCAAAGTTCACAAACCTTTTATTCCACTTCATCATGAAGGTAATGGCATCATCACCACAATGTTGAAAAGTGTAATATTTATAACTACAGATTATCTGCAAACCTTTTCTTCAACTTTATTTTGAACACGATGGCATAATGACCATGACACAGAAAAAGTATCATATATTTATTATCATGATAGGAATAAATACTATTTTTTTTAAAAATGGAACAGGTACAGTTTTAATTTCATGCTGAAAGGAGAAGGAAAGAAACAATTTTTTGAAACCTTTGTAGTCCACGCACATTAACGCAGGTACCTACCTAACTACTTTTTAAATGTATAATTTTACAGTGGAGATCTTTTGATTATTTTGGATAATGTATACACAATTCGTTCATAGACTCTTATTAACATCTTTGTGTCTGCCATCTCATTTCTCATTCTCTGTTTAACATTTGTAATGCTTCTAACAGTATGACCACTGACAACGCTGGTGAAATATATTTTAGGATCTGTATACTTTACTTTATTACTCAAGCACAGTTTATTGAGACCTAGTAAATCACTAAGACATGGCTAATACAGACCTTATTGGTGAAACATATAGGGAGTGAAAGGAAATAAGTACCTAAACAGATGTTACACAGGCGTTGTCCACTGCTACTGTAAGTCTTGTGTGTCATTCATAAATAAGTGATGTGTTGCTTACAGGTGAGTCACAAAAGAAGTGTTGGTCTATTTTGATATTGCTCTGATAGCTGCAGCAAGCTTTTATAAAGAAATTATAACAATTAGTAATACAAAATAGATGTTCAGTTTAAAACTAAAATCTAAGGAGTTACTTTCTTTTTTTACTTTTACTGTAGATAACATATTGCACACAACTTAATGGACTGCACACAACTGGTTGAATTTGTAATCTTAATTGTAACCAAGCTATTACATTCAAAGATCAATCATGTATTAATTGCTGTATTATCTATTAATTTTATTTTATTGTGTTCTTGATCCTGGAGGATCTCTCTAAGATGGTTGCGTTCCACAATTTCTGTGCATGTCACATACTGGTACTTATGGGGTTGCTTTGTCTGCCTAGAAATTGCACCTAGAAAAGGCAGCATTTCATGCATGATAAACACAAATAACTGATTTGTTGCTGTTGATATTTGTCTTTTTTCATAACAGTTTAATGCCAAGAAGGTATGTTTAGTATATTCAGAAAAATATTTGCACAGTGTGTACATGTACAGTACCAATCGATCAACTGTGATAATGTGGGAAAATCATACTACCATCTAGAACCGAGATTAGTATTGCCCAACTACTTTTCAAACATGATTCATTTTTCATTAATTTTCTTCAAACAAAAAGAATCCGTTTTCTACATCTGTGAACATAAAGGTGTATTGCATATTGGGTGTTGCTTGATCACACTATGCTGTTTTCTTGAAGGAGACAGGCAGATACTGTAGGCATGCAATCAGATAGGTAGACAAAGATAAAAAATAGAGAGCAAGATAATTAGCTCTCCATCCACTCACAACGATAATTGTGACAAATTATTTAGACTAATATGTAGAATTAATAACTGATTAATATTCATACCCATAAGTTCTGCTGTTAACCCTCAGCCTAACCTTGAAGGGTGGACATTTTAAGATAGATAGATGTGGATACTGTTTTTTTAAATAATAATTAAGTATGAATAATAATAGTAATAATAATTAAAAAATAATAATATACTTTATTTTTATATAGTGCCTTTAAAAGTAGCACTTTACAGAACAACAACAAAACAAAATTCACATTGAGAACACACAGAACCAGTTAAGTGAAACCCCCCCGAAAAAGAGGGTTTTGAATTCTAATTTTTATCTAGGGGGTGTTAAAAAAGACACAAGCACTAATGATTGTCCATGCTAATGATTGTCCATGCTGAGAGCAGTCCATTTGCGTGTCTTTCTGGAATGAAGAGCGCAGACATAGCCTGTATTGCTGTCTTCTATTAAGCAAGCTTGCAGCTCTCTGTTATTCGATAATGACTTGCTGCACAGTGCAACGTATTATTTTCTGGGCTAAGAGGAGTGGTACTTCGATAGGCAATGCTGATAGAATTTGAACTTCTTTAATAGATTCTGAGTGTCTGCTGTAGGTAGGTAAGTGAAATCATCTGTTCTAAGCCACACAGCATCTGGGATTGTAACAATAGTGACAACACAATTAAAAAAAACTATAACAGTAAAATGAGAGGTAAAGAAAAAATCTTTGTCAGAGATTGCTGCTAAGAGTTAAATACATACAGTATTTAGAATATTTTTATACATGGATAAATTTATATAATTAAGAAACAATGTCTCTTTCATATATTGAGTACATAGTATTATAAATTGAATAGTCTCATACATTTTTTCATTTTAATTCAATCTTGAAAGTACACAATACAATAATTAAAAGAAATGTGATAGAAATTGTTTCATGCTGAGAAACAGCTCTCTTCTCCTTTTTTTTCCTGGTTGGCTTTAACTATTGCAGTCCTATTGTATGTGAGAGGGTTACCACAGCAACACAGTGGAAATAATTTATCACTATATCTGTGACAGTGCTTACAAATAAGAGAGCTAAAAAGTTCAAACAGTTGAAGATTTTTGTTTTAAATTCTTTCAGAATCATGATATTGACTAAAGAAATATTATGCTCGGTATTTGCTGTATAATACACTTTTTTAAAAACACAGGTTTAATATATAACTAAAAATAAATCACAGGTATACATTTCTGTGCCTTCATACTTCTATTACTTGACTGTTAGTAAAAAAATATTTTAAAACTGTTCTGTTTACTTCATACATTATTGATTCATTTATTTTTGGTAGATTTATGATGAGAGGAATGTCTTTAGAATACCATAGAAGATGAATCTACAAAAAACGGTACTACACTCATTTAAGTTATGTAAATTTATATGTGCAAATAGGCAGAGTACTTGAAGTAATTCCAAATATCAGGATGCATCTTGTAAGGATGTATGTTTAACTCATGAGTTAATTATTTCAAATATGATAAACAGTATATTCAAGATTAGTTAGCATGGTTTTGAAAAAAAAAAGTAGCTGTTTTTAGAATCAAAGCTACGAGCCATTTCCATTGTGCAAACAGAAATATCTATGTGCAGAAAACTGAAAAAAAAATGTGCCCACTAATTAAATGGAAATTCTTCAGGGAAATTTTGTGTTAACAACCTTATGCCCATACTAATCACTTCATGTTATGCATGTAACTAATTATGAACTCAGAGCAGAAGCAGACAGGAGTCCACATGAGAAAGCATAGCTAGAATTGAAAAAAAGCAGAGTGATGTCTTTATATTATTCCAAAATGTATTTGAAGAACAGTAGATCTGATCAAAATAACATAAATTTCTAAGAGGACTTCAAGACAGTGAATATTTTTGGCAGGCCTAGATATACAAAGGAAGGTACACTGTAGTCAGTACCCAAACCTATAAATAATGACCCAGGCATGCTACAAAACGTTCAGCATTCTTTTGATATAGTGCACAATGACTGTTTATTGTGACAGTCGGAACCCATGACGAGATCACAGACCAGCGACATATCCAAATCCTCACTGTCCCTACAAAAGTGATGGCTATTTACGAGATTCTTTTGACTTTTTTTTATCATTCCGTACATCTAATAGGAGTGTTGTATTGCTCAAGAAGACCTGTGCTGAAATTGAGGCTTTGATGTTGTGTTTGTTTTCCTCGTTCAGTGCCTAATTTTCATTCTAATAATGCCTTTGACCCTGACACACTACTGCCGACAATAATGGGGAATTCTGCAGTAAGTAATTAAGTCTGCAGGAACAGAGCTGCTTACTTTCTATTGCAGCAGATAATCAGAATGCAGTTGTTCAAGTGTAAAATGCACAATTTAATGATCCTATATAATACAGATTAGAGCTTTCGTTTTAAAAACTAGCAGAGCAGAAGAACAAAGGCTGTAGGCACAGTTTAGGATTCAAGCACTTTAAACATTCTTGACTTTTAGGGTGCTTTAATTTCTGCGCTAGCCCACACTTATCCCACTGCACCACGGTATCAGCATGCAATATGAACAAGTATGAAGAGGTATCAAGGGAAATAGTCCTTAAACTATTCTTTTTGGTTCACTTTCCTCTGCTCCGGCTCAGATTTTCATTTCAAAAGACAGAGTCAACCTACACTATATGATTATACCTAGATTAGTATGTAGACAGCGATGATGTGTTAGTGATATTCAGTTATCTGAATATCTAACTGTAATACCTGTAATTTATGCTTTAATTACATTTTGTAATGGATTTTTAATTGTTTGAAAAAATAACATACGTTTCATTATATTTTTTGGAACTACAGCTGCACATTAGCACTTCAAATATTTTACTTATTTTTAGCTCAAAATTTTAATGTGGCCTAAACACATAATTAAAGACAGTACACATTTAACATTCTTAATGCCATTGCTACATGTTTACATCACTAAGTGTGCTATTACAGTACATACAATGTACCTTTAGTATTTCATTGGGTACATTTTAGAGGTTTAAATCATCAAAGAAATAAATGCTTTTACGGTAGGTGTCATTTATAATATCATATACAGTATCATCATTTCTGATATTAGTAATAATGATCAGTGTATATAAAATAGCATATAAATAAACCCCACAGCTTTTTTGAAGAAACTAAAGCAAGCAAGAATAAAGACAGTCACCTCTTTAGAACTATTTAATTATGACTGTCATTGGAATTAACTACATGTTTTCAAAATATTAAGTAGCTTCAGATATTGAGGTTGTAAGAGGAATTCATTTTGTAAAGACAATAATTTTATCAATGATAGCTAAGCTATTTCAAGTATTTTTGTACAGTTAGTAAAGTCTCATTCAAGTCTTTGGAAAGTAAAAGATGTACAGTATATGCAATTTTATACTGTATATTTTAACTTCTTCAAGACTCCCACCTCCTACTGTTTATTACCAGTAAGAATGTACTGTAGCTAATGTTACATAGTGTGCAAAGTGAGCTAGTTGGTCAGGTTCTGACTCCTTCCAGTTTGCTGTTGTACCAAGATTCTGATGTTGTTCTAGAGTGTGAAAGCGCCTTTTTGGGCTCCATCCATTAGAATAAGGTAACAATTGTTTGAGACGCTATGAAACATGTACTGGCACAAAAGCATAGGTGAGAGCAGGATCAAACGCCAAAAACAAATGACAGCAATTCAGGTTATTGCTAAAAATGTCTATGATTTCTTTTATAAATGTCATTTTTTCTGGAGGTGAATGATAGTGTCCCAAGTATGCCTTAAAAGCTTAAGCACAAAAAACCTGAATCAATGGAAGAGTCAAAGCCTGGTTATTTTGTAAAAAGAAAAGAAATTCTGTGAAAACGAAAGGACAGATGAGTTGTGACTAATGGTAAAAAAGACACAGACAGGGCTCGGCCTAGAGGTATTCCAAGAAAAGTTTGCTCTGACATTTAGAGTGGTTAAGAGGCATTTTGAGAAGAGAAAATAGTGGAAACAAGCTGAACAAAACATCAAAAATCAAGTTCAACAGTTCATGTTCTAAAAAGTGATAGAAAGCATGAATTCAGTGGCCCCAAATTGTACACATTTTTTTTATTTTTAATACTATACAACAAAGATGGGCCAAGTAGCCTTCTCTTATTTGCAACCTTTCTTATATTCTTATGTTGTATATTTTCTAATGTGCAGGAATTAAATTTGTGCTTAATGTAAGTAAGCTGACACCTTGATTTGTACCCTACAAATACACAGCACTGTAAAATTGGAGTGGAGTCAGTATATACTCAGCAGTAAGGCCGTGGTATACTGTATGGACCAGGCCTGCAGCCAAGGTTTGAATGATCGCAGCCCATTCAAGCCACAATCCCTTGGCAGATTCAGATGGGTTAGTAAATTTGATATACAGTATACTGTAGCGCAGAATGTTTTTGAGGTGGCGTGGCACGGAGGTACAGTGGTTAGTGTTGCTGCCTCGCAGTGCCGGGGCCCTGGAACAGTACTGGACCTGTGGTGCTCTCTGTGGAGAGTTTGTATGTTTTCCTTGTGTTTGCATGGGCTTCCTCTAGGTCCTCCAGTTTTCTTCTACAGTCCAAAGCCATACAGTTAGGTTAATCAGTTAATTCTGTACAAACTGTTCAAGTAGGTAATGTAGCTGCGTCAGCATGCATAGGCTGCAAAGGAACACCTAAAGAAGGCTCCACAGCTGAAACATTGTGTCTCTTTTCTTTTCAGCCTGGAATAAACCTTTAACTGTTCTTCTGTAAACACCAGTGTGAGCGTGTGTGTTGTGTCTGTGTGTGGCCTGGGGTGGACTGGTGTCCTGCTCAGGGTGTATCCTGCCTTGTGCCGGTTGCTGGCCTGCGACCCTGTACTGGAGAGAGTGGTTTTGATAATGGATGGTGATTGTTGTTTAGGGAAAACTAAATCTTAATTTGTAAATTATAACTACACGGATGTAGTCGATTGTTTTTAAAAATCATGTGATGTTTAATGTTCTGTTTATATATACTGTATAAAGTAGTTAGAGATTTTATTAAATAAAAAAAATATTTTATATTATAAGTCTGTGGTTTCTCTATTTTTGCAGATAAGTGACAGAGTGAAGTGCTTCAATTAAAGGCCTTTGCATACTGGTTGAATGTAACGTTCTGAGGTTTTTACAATATTTGGTTACTTTTAAGTTATTATACATTATTATAAATCTTTGCCAGCATAAATAAATAATGTTCTTTCTTGTTCATGTTTTCTTTAAAAATGTGGAGGTTTCATAACCTGTGACCTATTGAAATTCTTGTTTTAAATTGAAATAGATAAAACCATGAAAATGAAAATAGATTTGTATTGCTTCTAACGCAAGTCATATTTATCCTCCTAATAGGTCACAAATCTGATTGTTAGTAGACAATATGACCAATCTTTTCTAATGAAAATAAAGCAATTATTAAAAAAGCAATGTATAAAATGATACAAATAATCTAATGTATAAAACAATCTGACAAATTTTGTTCCAATCATCTACTATAAAAATTGTGGATCATAGTTTATAGAAATAATTTTAGAAAAAATGTATGCTTTAAAAGGAAATAATCCAATAATAAATATGATATAATAAAAATAACATTTAAACCAAATGCTGAGCTCTAATCACACATGAGAATAATTAAAACTGAAGCAGAAACTATGGCTTTTACAGATAAGCACCTGTATCAAGTTACAATAATAAAAAGGACAATTTTATTTCCATTAATATAAATTGTTCATAATTACCTGCTCAACCTACCTAAGATATCTTAGGTACCGAATTTCCCATTCATTTGGGGTAGCTTTGTTTTTTTTTATTATCGGTTTAATTTAATCGGTTGATAAAATCAAATGAGCTGTCCTTTCAAATGTCCTACTCAGGATCACTTCCGAAGTACTGCATTCACACCAAAGAAAACCATCTCTGGACAGAGGAAAACAGAAGTACTGTATAAATTAGCATTAAAACATATCAGAATGACATGCAAGAAATTGTACTGCATAGGCATGTGTCCAAATATATAGCTCACTTGGAAGATCCAGGATGGGAGACCTGCGTAGCTGCAATTTAGCACTGTAGGTTTTTCACATTTTCATTAATTACTCTTTTACCAAACTTGGTGGGTGCATTTGTCATTCTATTAGGGATATCATCTTTACGGATAACACTAATTAGATGCAAATGAGGCTGCACAGAAATACACAACAGCCTGCAGTGTATCGTGCGCAGTAATTACTGAGGATGGGGGTAAGAGCTAGCCATCACCGATGGACTATTTCTCAGTATCCAGAGCTTCAGCGACTTCATCTCAAAAGTGGAGAACTGGTATTGTCTGGAAAACCTCTCTTTTGTCAGATGTGCCAATGAACTGGACTTTAAAATGAATGGAATCATCTATATTTAAAAAGGATTGTTGCAAATCTGTTAATCACAAAATGCCATGTGTAGAAAATGACATTTGAAACTCTGAGAGAGGAACACACCAAGATAATTCCTGAATACGCATTATTATTGATTTTTACTTTCTGATGCCAGACTGTTTTATGGTGGTTTGTTTTAGGGCAAATGAATTCCAAAAAGCTTATATTTTGCTGTGAATACTGTGATTGAATGCCCAGACCAGCACTCATACGACACTGAGACTTTGGGTCTGATGGTGTTGTGTGGACTGTGTTCTGTACAGGATGACACAAGGAGTCAGGGTTAGGGTAGGAATCAAAAGATACTGTTAATGGAGGCAGAAGACACCTTCCATGCCATCTTTTACCACTGCCCCTTACCACTATAAATACAGTGTCTTTAAAAAGTAGGTACCCCTGCAGCAGGCTTTTGCTGGAGAAGTCTCTTCAGGGTGAGTTACTGTTACTATTGCAAGCCTGTTAGTGGTCAATATTCTGTCTAAATAAACAGCGTCTAGAGCTGTGTATACTAAAGTGCTGCCAGTCCTTTAATGTCAGAAACCCCCCCGAGAACTCTCTGAAACAGATTACTTCTTAACACATTTTTCCTTTGGCAGATGCAAAATTGTACCAATGTCTGTATTGCAATACAGACGTTTTTGTATACAACTGTTTATTAGAACATCACATATCTGGCTTTATGTTTACTAGTAAAAGCTCACCTTGTTCTTGTGCATCTACCAAACATCCATCAGTAACCTGGGAGACATACAGTAGTCACAAAATACTCAAGTGAAGTATGGAGAAAGAAGCAAAGTCATCGCCACACTTCATCTGTCTACAGATCTCAATTGACTTTCCCTATTAACCACAGACGTATGAGTATTTAGTGGGATGGGAAACCTTAGGGAGCAGTCTCCTTTAAGTGACTTATTATGAGAAATAAATAACACTAGAGGTGGCAGCACGGTGGTGCAGTGGTTAGCATTGCTGCTTTGCAGCACGGATGCCCTGGGTTCAGTTGCAGAGCTGAGGTGACATCTGTGTGGAATTTATTTCCTCCTTATGTTTGCCTGTGTTTCCTACCGCAGTCCAAAGATACTGCACTTGATCTTAGCCAAAAGGCCGAAGATAGCAGTACGTAGATTAACTGGCTTCAGTGAAAATTGGCCCTGTTGTGAGTGAGTGTCTGTGTGAGTGTGAGTGTGTGTCTGTGTCTGTGTCTGTGAGTGTGTGAGTGTGAGTGTGAGTGTGTCTGTGTGTGCCCTGCGATGGACTGCTGTCCTGTCCAGGCTCTATCCTGCCTTGTACCCGTTGCCTGCTGGGATGGGCAAGGATCCCTTGCAACTCTGATTTGGACAAAAAATGGATGGATGTAAATAACACTAGAATAACTTAATGTTTGCACTTATGAAATGTTTTTCTTTCAGTTCATAACATTTTAGGTTTGTAATGTGAATAATGTATTAATGTGGGCAGTCTCAGAAGGCATTCTCTTCATGCATTCACCCCAGTTATTTAAGGGGTAGTACTGTAGGTTTGCCTTTCAACATCTACTGCTCACCTCTCAGATTATGATAAGCCACACACAAAATCGGTGCCAATTTTCTACCCTGGAAACACAATCTGTATTTGGAAAGACATCTTCAATGCACGTCAAACTGAGAAGAGTTGAAGAATGGAAACATTTTAATTTTGCATTTTGATTATATTCTTTTGTACTGTACTTCAGACATGTACTGTACTTCAGCACATATTTCCCCCTGAAAAAATAAATTCCGTGTGTGTGTGACAGTGCAGGGCTCTCACTACTGCAGAGTAAAGCCCAGTGAAGTCTGTCTGTGTCAGTGGTTTAAAACCACTCAGGTGGCTTTTACATTAATTTATGAAATTTTCATGGATTTTTAAGGGGTACTGACTTGTGAAAAAAAAAATATATTGTTCAAAGAAACAGCCCTGGGGGGAGCCAAAATATTAAAGAAGAAAACTTTTGAAATATATTAACAAAAATAGATCATTCACATACTGTACAAGTCAACTGACTTAACACACAGAACTTTCACACTTGCAGAACATTTCTTTCAGAAGAAAAATTGTTTTTCTACTTGCTCTGAAATAAAAAAAAACAATTTTCACTTTGAACTCTATGTAAAGTTATTTTAAATTATTTTAAAAAGATATCAGGTCCACACTGTACTGTAACTGCTGAAACTGAAAGTTAGAAAACACCTTATTGTAATAGTGTTCCTCACTGCCATACAGTACAGTATGCTGCTGAAAATCAAGACAGTCAACAGCAGGCAGCATTTCTTAGCAGGGTTTTGTGTTGCTGCATTGAAGAGTTTTATAATGCATTGGGCTAACACTACAAAAGTGCTGGCTAGTACTTCTTTTATATTCTCAGATTGTAGGTTAACAGGTTTGTGGTTTGTGGGTGTTAAAGACAATGTCTCTAATGCTTACTAATTAGCGAATGGACTAATGGGGACCAGGAGAGTCAATTGCCTCTTTGTCCTGAATGTGGAAAGCAGTATGTTTGCTTTACTTTCAGGCACTTGTCCCAGTAATCAGTTGTAGCCTGACAAAGCTGTTCTTGTGTTTTCCTAGTGGCCATGCTAAACTCTACTGTCTGCTCTGTGTTGTCTTTCAATAGCCAGCCAGAGCTCGAAGGCATGCCTATTTGAAAGCACTAAATCAGAGCACAGGGACTACATTGCCCTTCTGCCAATGCAGTCACAAACAAGAATATTTGTGGAGGTCTTTGATACACACGAGAGCGTGCCAAGACAATAATGTCAGAGATCGCTGAGGGTTTACATCTTCCAATAAAGACTTGTGGGTTTTCACTTACTTTGGGGGTTTGAAACCCTGAATTGTGAATTGGTAGTAACACAATATTTTAAGTCTTTAATCCTTCTTAAACAAATGCTGATTCACATGACCAACCCTTCAAGTGATCTGCTTGAGACACAGTTCAATAAAAAGGTACAGTATGAAGGCATTCGGGCAGTAAGGTGTTAGCCCCTTTAACAACAGATATAGTACTTGTAGTGGATTAGTTATATTTAAGGATGGATACAATACAACTTTAATTTCTGAGGATTCCATAAATTCTTCTATTACATGAAATGCAAATGATCAAAAATATAAGCCTGTAACCCACAAATTCACATCTCCATGTCTGTCAGAACTTCATTATTAGATGGTAGCAATATATATTTCTAAAACATTAATATGAACTTTCTCTTTAATTTACTGTTTTTCTTATTAAAGATTCTTAAAGTGGATCAAATTAAGTGTGAAGGAACAAGCACTTAAAAAAATGCACGTTTGTTGTGCACAGGTGTGTTATGAAGGCTGGAATATTATTCCTGTGAATTGACCTCTTTATTGCAACATTGCATCTCTTTATTGCAAATTACCCCTAATTAGCAACAGTGTGTTTTTTATTTAAATGAATCAGCTTTTTATAAAAGTCTGGAAGATGGATTCAAAAGGAAGCACTTCCACATGGAAATCCAGTATGCCTTTGAATAGTTTAAAGTCAATTTAAATGTGGGGAGTATTAATAAACTGTATTTTATTTTTTAAAATAACTTTCAAATGCGTGTGGTTTCTTTCATTGCCTTTTACTGACTCCTGCAATATTTGAAAATGGTTCAGATGTTTCAAAGAGGACTGTAGTAGCTACCATCTATAATGTTGACATGTGGTAACTGTCACAATTCACACAATAAATAATATACAGAACAGTACTTACTAACAACGCTATGTGCAAAGCGATTGTGTGTGTAGCCATATGCAATGGCTTATAAAAATAATCGTTTTAGTAATGAATAAGCGTTATCCAGCCACAAACTGAGTTTTAAGCATCTAATTGGTGTTTATTGGGTTTAATTCTTTGCATATTTTTAATTAACATTTTATGATTGGATTTGGAGTATCAGTGTTAATTTTCAAATATGTATTAATACTAGACATGGTTGGTAAAAGTCTTGGACTAATAAAACACATTTTTTAATCTGAACTTTTGTGTCATGTTTGAAAGTAGAAGAAACATACTTTTCAAAACAAATCAATGTAAAGAATGAGACACAATCTATAAACAAATATTTCTGAAGTAGCTTTCAGGAATACTTTCATTTCACAAAGGAAAACTATAACGTCTATTGATATCCAAATTGACCCTTAATTTCTCGAGGAGTCAAATGTTTAAGGGCTTTTATGTAAAAAGATGATCTTGAATTCCAAAAACAAATTCCATCTCCTGCTCATTGAAAATGTCTTATACTGTATGTGTGTGTTCTGAACAGTACTTCCATGCATGTGTGTTTGTCATTCTTTATTACTGGACATTCTTCACGTCTGCTCTGTAATTACCTCACCTGATAAGGTGATAATTGTTAGGATAAATGCAAAAAAGTACTGTGAATTGCCTAATTGTCAAACCAGTTCCGTGCAACTACTATGGCCAGAGTTCTTTTCAATTTGCCAGAATGATCTTTGCAAATTAAGGTCAGATTTCTTTTGCAAAGTGGGAGGCTCATTATTGACAGAAATGTATGAGGTTGTGCATAGGCTCTAAGCGTGTTTAAATCAATCTCTTCTAAAAGTGATCTGCATAAAGCCTGGGTGATTCCAGCAGGGTTTCCCAGGTTTTGGTCTTTGATCTTGAAAAATATGCTGAAGTCATGCCTTCTTTCAGCTGCTGTAGTTCAGACAAAGCAAAAGACAATTCACTGCCATAATGCTGGTAAAGGTGGAAAGTCAGGCCAGACCATCATAACCTCAGTTCATGGTCTGAAATGTGACAAAGCAAATTTGCATTTAGGCTTTTATTAGTAGATTGCAAGATAATAGAGATCCTGTTTATTCTGGGCTGGGGTCAAAATAGGTGATATAGTTCTGTATTGGAAAGACTGGAACAAGATATACCCACTACTAGAAATGTTCCCTGCACAAAATCCCAGAATCACTATCTCACCCTTAGAACATTTTCTGCCCTGTCAGAGTCTGCTGGTCTGCAATTGGATCCTCCTTCCAAGCCTTTTACCACAGTTCCCCCTTAATTTATGACCTTCTTTGCTATATTAATTTAAATTAGACTTCCAGAACTATGGCCTTTTAGAAGAAATCTGTTGAGATCAATTGTAAACTGAATTCAACTCTACTGTTTATTTTTTTCTAAACATTGTCTTTTATTGGTTATTCCAGTTTATAAACACATACAGTAAAAAAGGATGTAAAGGTCCCTGAAAGTCTGTTGTGCCCACGATTATATATATCTCAACCACAATAATAAAAAAGACAAAAAATGCACAATTTAGAATATTGCATATAAGCTAGTTACAAAGTTAGGTTATGAACTCTGTTCATCTTTGTCCATATGCACAAGTGTAGAGGAGGATGGCGAGTTTATGGTACTTTTGAAGGTAAGCTGTTCTGCTAAACAGAAGCTTTCAGACTTTTATGTACTGTACATGGCATGTGTTCACTTTTTCAGGTGACGTTTTCTGCAGTTATTTTCCTACTATATTTTGTCTTCACTGATTTTTTGTTTTGTTTTGCCTGGGAACAATTATTTGAGAACATGTGGTTTTCTATCCTCTTTAAGTTTGGCAAAAAATAACACTGAAGTAGAACAACTCATCATTATTTTGATATTACAGTTTTTATGAGAATTATAACTGCAATGCTACTATACTGAACAGTGTATGAAGAGGCCTTTGTAAAAAGGAAATAATGCTACTTAGTAAATTGGTCTGCAAATAGAAAGTTGAGAAGAACAGAGGAAATCAGTAGGGCGAGTATTGTAAGAACTTATGTAAGAACAAAAGAATGATTCCAAACAAGAGGAGGCAATTCAGCCAATTTAGCTTCAGACCAACTTTCAAAGTATGATGTACACTATATCTGTACCCTTTCTGAGACATTCAAGTCGTTAAACAATCCATTGCTGATAATAAAGGGCATAAATAGAGGTCAAAAGAAGGTCAAGGTTATTTGTGAGTCTTTGGATTAGTTGGTAATATATTTAGATAACTGTGTCACTGCATTGATATACAGTTTGAACACTTCAGTATTTTCTTGCTGTACCATCAAGATGAATTCATGTTTCATTGTACCGCCATACAATGTATTTAATCACTTTTTGTTAAAAAATATACATACACATTCAGACATAAAATATTTAAATTATGCAAACTAATAATTAGACCAGCATTTATTTATTATATGAAATCAGAAAAAAGGTTATTATTTCATACATGTAATAACATACTGACGAATGCTGTTAATTAACATAAAAGTACATAAATTACTAGATGTACTGTACATAAAGTACATCAAATATATTTTCAAATATGTCAAATCAATACTCAAACTTCATGCAAGGAAAATGGCAAATAAATTCCATTTGTGATAAATCAGTAAAAAAACATTAATACTGTGCAATTCATTGAGTGAAACTAAATGAATGTGGCAATAGATAAGACAATACAGTACATATCAATTACAGCATTAAGAAAGCTAAAAAGACAGCTTTGAATACATTTTATGCTCATACTATTCTCAGCTTGTACTAAGGTATTCCAGTAATTCTCAGAAGTCTTTATTTATGCTAAAAGCAGATCACAATTCATAAAACATAGAGTATTTTAAATGGAGCTTACAATTATAGTTTAGGAGGAAGGTCAGCAACAAAGTACAGTTTGCCTCAGCTGTCTTAATCGTTTCTGACATACTTTCTTAAATTTTAAGTTAACTATAAATACCATAAGCAAGCCTTTTCTCCTCAAAATTGTCTTTGCAAATGCCCCCTGGTTCACTCCTCACTCTGCCTGGGGGTCCCAGCCTCCTCGTCCTACAGCCTAGGGGCTGGAACTTAGCCAAGCAGATTGGTCCACATCTTCCTCTGACTAAGCGCTCAATAAACATTTTTCAATACATTTAATTCTTGGGTGTTGATCTCGGTAAACGACAGGCACAAGACAGGGTACACCCTAGACGTGACTCCAGTCCGCTGCAGGGCAGGCACACAGACACAAACACAGACACACTCATGTTTAGGGCAAGTTTTTCCAGAAATCCGTTAACTTACCAATACGTTTTTGGACTGTGGGAGGAAAGCGGAGCACCCAGAGGAGAACCACGCAAACACAGGGAGAACATACCAACACCACACAGGTAGCACTCCAAGTCTGGAAGTGAACCCAGGGCACTAGAGCACCAATGTGCCACTGTGCTCCCTCATGAAATACACACACACACACACACTTGTTACTTGTTCCTTTGCAGCCTATGCATGCTGACGCAGCTACCCATCTGAACTATATATAAATCTATAAAGTTAATTATAAGTTAACTATAAAGTTAACTTATTGTTTCCTTTTATCTTGGAATTACAAGGTTTTTTTCTGTGGCCTGGACAAAAATGATTCAATTTCATGTTGCTTCAAAACTGAAAGGATCAACAACAAATCAAAACAAAAGCAGTTCCATTGCTTTGTCTGTCACACGCACGTGCATCACTCACTGGCGGCTTTTAGCCCCACGGTCTGAGCTTTAATATTAGACAATGTATTCTTTAAATATTAATTTTGATTAGAACATTACCTCTAGTTACAGAATTTACAGTCATGGGGATTTTGAATGATTAAAGCACAGTTTTGGTTCTGTGGGGGGTGAGAAAGAGTTTAGCTCATATTAATCTCTGCTGTGAAGATCTATCCTTCGCCTGGTAGGGATTCCTCAGTTCTTATACAGAACACTTATGCATGCTAGCCGCTGTGGAAAATTAAAACTCTTCAGGAAAAGCTTTACACTTAAGATATTAGATTCACATTTAAGAAACAAGTGAAGAAACAAAACAGCAAAGTAATTTAATTATAGTTTTTATGAACATATGTGGAATGTATTCCATGCCAGTCTCACAGCTAAAGATTCAGGCAGTGTACGTACAGTACAGTATATGTGTATAAATATTAGTCTTAACTGTTCTTCCTGCATGCACGATGGTTTGACATGCTCCATTTCTGTTGCGACCAGCCTTTTTCAGAGCTTATTTTCTATTTATAGAATAATTCAAAGAACTAGCTGTCAGAGTTCCTTCTTAGTGAATTGGAATAAGTGAAGGAATAATTAGCCTTGGTTACCCAAGAAAGGGATGCTGTTCTCTAGCAAAAGAGCTGATGTATACTCCTTGGTATTCTCTTTTTCCTTGTGTTTTTTTGCTTTTGAACACCAACCCTCCCTATCATACAAGGAAACGAAAAACAAAAATTCTCCTTTCTTTACTTGGTAAAGATTTAAGGTGGAACTAGAGTCAGCACCTGGCAGAGTGCGAGTTGGAAATTGGTATTGGATTTCTAAGCAATCAAAAATGATTAGTATTGGACTTCCGGGAAATCAATCTGTCTTTTAGCCATTTTGGACATTTTGTTTAGTATGGACACCCCTTTTTCTGTATTTCCTCTGTGGTTTGTACTCTGTGAGGCATAACAGAATATCCTTCCTTTTGTAAGGTAGGAATGGACTCATGTTGTTTCACTATTCATTTTTTTTGTTTTCAAATCCCTGTCTGCAACTTTCAAACGGAGAAGAGAATGAACCATTTGTGAAGAATTACGTGTTAACATAGACACGTTGTACAGGCAGGCAATATAAAATTAGAATGCAGAACTTAGTATAGCTACAAGTATAGAATTCAAATAGATGTTATGTTAAAACTGCACACAATGCACGAGCGATACCTCATTAACAATATGGTGTACAATTGTGGTCAAAGAAGATACTACAACATATTACAGTTATGCAAACAGTTCATAGAAATTCAACCATTGGCCCATTTTTGGGCCAAAATCAATGTCCTGTATTTTCTTGCAAAAAGAATTAAATCTTTTCATTCTTGAACAGTGAAAACTATTAGTACACATGATTCTAGCATTCAAAATCATCAAATGCATTGTACACACCCATTCTGTTTACGTCTTCAGAAACAATAGTGAAACATGAAACAAAGGACACAAGTGGAAAATTCATTTAAAACTGAGAATAGAAGGCACTTATTTTTACACAATAGTTGTCCGGGACAAACTGTCCAGCAATGTTGATAAATTATGATACAATTTTTTCACTAAATGGTTGGGTGCAATTCTTGAAGCAATTCCCTGCTGAAAAAAAACCAAAACAAGATAAAAGAACTATTTGTAACCACCTGCGTATTCATAAGGTCTCTTATGTATTTTAAATGTATTATTCCATCTGGCATATGTGCAATATGCTGTATATACAGTATATATAGAAACAAGACAATAATATAATACTTTTGAGGTATGGTTATATTAAATGTAATAGAGAGAGATTTAAATATATATATTGAGACAAAATGATCACAAGCAGAAAATGTTTTCATGTTTTTCATTATGTAAACACCAAAGTGAAACTATTATTGTGTTTTATAAAATACAGTGATTTTCGTATGTTGAACAGTTTCTTTCGCTAAAAAAATGTAACATGCCCACCTTTGTGGTGTGGTGTATTTACAGTAGCTGGTCCTGACTGCTTGGTCATTACAGAGCCAGGCCAGTGTTCTTCAGAATAGTTCACCCCCATGTCCTCCTTGAATTCCCCACTGGGATTGTACAATTTGGTCCTCCTGAAGCTCACCTTAAATTCAACTCGTAAAGCAATTCCTCTGCTGTGTACTAGAGACTGCACAGACATAAAAGCTGTTGGGTGTCAGTCATTTGGATGCTGCACCTCAGAGGCAGGGGAAGTGTGGCCCCTCTGATATGGGCAGTGCTTTGGAATTCTTTGGGGTGACACTTTATGAAATGTTGCTTGTAGATTAAGTAATTTAATGGTCCAATTTTGTGGACCTGCCCAGAGTTCAAGAACAAATCGGCCATTTCTTAAAATCCACACGATCAGCACAATAAACAAAAACAGAAATTAAAAAAAAACACCTGAGCTACTTTTTTCCTTGTCTTTCTTGCCAGCAGAGGAAAGGCATCTTATACATACAGTATGGGGGTGGGGTGAAATTATTTGAGCATGATTGGAAAGCATATTCAATCCAGAGTCATTTTATTTTCAAAAATATCTTGTGCAGATCCATCAAATGTAATCATGTTTTCCTCCCTTTACAAAGGGCTGTCACCTAAAAAAAAACATAAAGGGGGGACTCCAACAGTGTGGTCACTGTATCAGGAAGAGGGAAGTGTAGGTAGCGTTAAGGTTACGCATCGATCATGCATCAGATCTTTAAATGGTGCGAAAGAGAAGGGAGAAAAAAGGCTGACTACTACTGTGACTTCTTTGAGGCTTTGTTTTATAATTTATAACAATCTTCCCACAGCAGCCCTTAGTTTCCCTGTACTCCCACAGCACAAATACAGGCATACACAGGAATCTGCAACTTGGCAAAGCTGTCTCTCTCCACAGTCACTCTTTCATGAGAAGTTAGCTGTTCAGTTCTGTTTCCCAAACGTACATGTTGCATTCATGTGTTTTTTGTTTCTTGGCACACTGCGAAAGCTGTAAAGATTAACTCAGGAGTGATAAAAACAATGAAAGCGCGAGTCTTTGGCAAAATCACTAGCTTTTTGCTGACGAACTTTCTGATTAATGTGGCGACGATGCAGACACAGCCCTGCAAAGGAATGCTCCAAATAACCTGGACAATGGTGTCATGACAAAAAATTACTGTAATGATAAGGTTTAATAACTGTAACAAGGAATTATACCCCAAATATCAATGTGTGAATACTGTAAGACAAAAACAAGGCCACACCTGTTGCAGCGGTTATGTAAATATTCTCCCATGACTGTTCTGAATGATAGAAAACTTTGATTCTTTTAAAGCCACCGTTTAGCTTCCTGGGTTTTCTAAAACCAAACCTTATATAAGCACCCAGGACTGTGAGACGTACTGTAGCTAAAAATCTCTGCAGCATTGAAAAAGAGAATGCTCTGTTTTTTTATCTACATTGTTTTAGTCTATTTGCAATAATATACTGAGACAGTTTCTGTAAATAGGAAAGATACCTTGAAACAATTGTGATCTTTAGAAACCAATACAAACTCACCTTGTGTATAGGGAAAAAACCCAATCACGTTCTCACTGAAACCCAATGCCTGTGCCCCTCTCTCTCATGTGATCTGTAGTACTTTATACAAGGAAGTAAATATTAGTAAGGAGTAAGGAGATGTGTCAGAAGGCTGCAAAACTAACACATTGAGACCTAAATTCTACATCAGTTCTAGGCAGACTCTTGTTCAGGTGTATTATGCTCTTGTCTCACACTCCAATAACATGGGAAAATGGCATAAAAATAAAAATGTGATAATAAAACATTTCATAGTACTACATTATAATATTTGAAATTATTTGTTCTGGATTGCAGTAATAGGACTTATCTCCCTGCCACCAACTTAAAATTACTGTTTGATTTTGAAAATGTTTGTTAAGAGAAATGGCTAAATTCAACATGCATAACTGGTATCAGTGTTTTTTACTTCATAGTTAAACTACAAAAATGTATCAGATAAAAATAATTTATTTTTAAAGGTAGAGTAAATCTCATGAGTCAGATCTTAAAATAAAATCGGCAGTTCTCCAGAATCAATCAATACAGCTCTACGTAATTACAAAAAACAACCTCTGTTTTTTAGAATTTTAGAGGATACAGTTTTATTAAGTATATGAAAATGGACCATTATAACATTTACATCTTCATATATCTCTTCTATATCTTTATTCCCTCATCTTTAATAGGAGATTAACAAAATACTTATTACTTATTTCATAATCTCTCCAAGTATTTATGTCAGTTTTTATCATATTAGTACAACTAGTGATATAATAGTTCAAAACATTAATGGGAATTTAAAGGAAGAAATCAAATACAGAGAAACTATCCTAAATGTAAATATTTTATGATTTGCAATGTTTTTTGAACTCCAACTGAATTTTTTTATTTCATCATTGTAAAAAAGAAGAAAAAGTACTTTAAGGTACATATTTTGAGACCAAGCGCAATTTTCCTTTTATTTAGTAAAGACTTGGATTGAAAAGATATATAACAAATATTTGATTTCTCATTTATAAACAAGGAACTTGTATCCACTGCTGTGTCTTGCCTTGTGAGAATATGCACATCATACTGCAGCAGCTCTTTAGAGAGTAGTTTCCTTTCTGTCAGTTTTGGATTTATGTTAAATAAGAGAAATGTTCATTAATGACAATAAACTGTGACCTCATGTAGAGCCCACCTAGATGAAAAATAAATACAGTAAATGAAATAAAACAACCCCATAAGTATGTTTTTGGTAAAGCGCTTTTAATCCTGATTATAGGTGAATATCATCATCAAAGCTCATGCTGTAGTTGTTGTAATAAGTAATGGAAGAGACAGTGAGCAAAAAAAAGACAGGAAGCTTTTAAAACCAAAAATCCTGAATAATTACAAAAAGACTGCTGTGAAAATTGTGGAGCAGCTTAAGAGAGTTTTTTTATTATAATACATTAATCTATGGCAAATGTCTAATCAGGGTGTTTGAACTGTGATAGTTTGAACTGTGTTATTTACTAGCTCATATAAAGATTTGAAAGGTAAAATTAAATGTGTACTTAGTACAATGAGAATTAAATACATAATAGATGTTTTTTGATGAGATTCCATAGACATATTTCCAGAGATGCTGTTCCTATCTGTTAATTTCAGATGTTCTGTTATATGTTAATGTTAATGATAAAACGTTTTCAGTTTTTAAGACTCAGAAATTAACACTTCATGTATAATAATAAATAAAATTTTGCTTCTAAGCCTCGATAAATAAACAAATGTACGTGTGTGCATACATTTTGAGAATGTACAAAACAGTTTCTTAATACTGTTTTAATATCCAAATGACTGCAGGCCCTTGTCAACATACCACTGTATCTTGATATTTGTTTAGTAGTCTTAAGGACGAAATTGTGTTTATGTAAGAAAATGTTTTTGTATTATTTTCTCATCAATATATCTACTAGTTATATTTGATGTCTTTCCATACATTTCCATGAATCAAATTATTAATATGACGTTCAGCATATTATACTGGCAAACAATTGCTTTCTGTAAAATTCTGCAGTTCACTTTCAAATTTGATATCATCATCTTCATCCTTCTTGTCTACCACAAGACAACTGTCTTCCTAAGATTTTATGTATTTATGAGAATGCATTTATGCATATTACCCTTTCATTTTTTTCCAACATAATTAATGAAAAAATGCCTTCTTATCTCTATATACATGTGTGCAATTGTAGTCTCCAACAAACATGCATGTGTGCATTTATGGGAGGTGCACATTGTCTGCAGCAGTGACACAGCATGGTCTGAATCACGGCACAAACTGCAACAATAAGAAAAATAGCACATATGGTCTTTCTTTCTCTGGTCTGCGCAGCATAGAAACAGTATACAGCCTGGTTGCAAACAGAGTGTATAAAAATGTTTATCCTAATCACTCCCTAATGACAGAGACTTATGTCCTTAACACAGTTGATTTGTTTCCTGGGTTTTAAAAGTAGATTATTTCCATGGTACAGATTTAGCATAAGCCGTTCAGAAACCACAAGCACTGCACTTCAGCCTCGGTTTGGGATTTTAGCCAAGGCTAATCTGATTAAAATGGCATTTTTTTCTTTTTTTTTTTTTAAACATGGCACACTGCTTTCAAAGTTCTGCTTGGGCAGATAGCACAGGGCCAAAAACAAATTGCTTTTAGTCAAGGCTGACAAGTTGGTCGAGAGAAAATAAAAGGTTGTTTTGACCAGATTACTTCTGCTTCACAGGAATGCATCCAAAACAACACGTTGACTTCAGCTGCATTCTTGTCACTGCGTTACAGAAAATGCACTTTTATTTCGGTCATTCTAGAGTAGAGAAGCATTTGGTGATTATTTAGAAGCTGCAATGCCAAAACCCCAAAGCAGCAGTCTTGCTCTGATGCAGACTAATAAAGGAATAAAATAACATAAAGCAAGGAATATTGCAAATATCGTGAACTCTTGTCAATGTAGAGTTTGTAGTATGTAGTATAATGTAGTATTTTCATGAACTTTGAAAATACTTTGTTGAAATCTAACGAAATAAATTGCGTATTAACATTTTTCAACAATGTGTAATTGTACGAGAAGTGTCACACTAAAATAATGGTACATGAATGATGTTTCTCCACTCATTCCCTTTGTCTCAGGTTAATATTCCTACAGTATACAGTATGTACATTAATAATACATACAGGATCAAGGCACTCTCAGTTTTCTTTTAATATTTATACTAAAATAACTAGTGCAGTATCTTTAAGATATAGAAAAGCAAATCTACAAACCCCAATAATGCCCAATGCCAATACACTCTACAGCATTTATTTTTCACCTTGTTACCATGTCATGGCAGGTAAAATATTGTTCTGTTTGCATGTATTTATTATAAGTCAATAATCCTGTAAAGAAAAAAAACATTTTAATAAAACAAATTGACCTAAACCAGCTCTCAAATACAAGCTTAACAGTTAATTTAATTGATTATTTAGAAAACATCAAAACATTTATTGACTTTTTCTGTTGAATGCACAATTACCTTTTCCTGGTGCTGCCAGCTTAGTAAGTTTTAACATGTGCTGGAGTCTAACTGTTAAGAAAATACAGTACATACAGTAGTAGAGTTATACCAATAAGCACAGTTGTCCCAATAGTAACAAATCTACCAAAAATCCAGAATACATCTGATTTAGAAAAGTTCACACTTAATTATAATCTTGCGATTGTATTACAACATTCACTTAGTATATAATTATATTCTGCAGACTTGATTATCTTTTATGATCTTTTATTTACTTTTTATATAGTTTCCAACAGCACAGTTAATTTAAACAGGATTGTGCAGTACTATCACATACTGTACAAAAGCAACGTACAAACATGCTCCTGTTGGTTCTGTGAATGACTAATTTAAATTCTATAATTAATTTCTTAGAATGTTTTTTCTCTGCAGTCTATAATGTTATGTGCCTTATCTGGGAAAATCAAGTTCCTTGTTGATGCATACATTTGTGTAGGTTTTATGCAAGCACGGTGCTTATGAGTCTTATGGCTATCCTATAGCCTTTACAGCGTTCAGTCTTATATGCTGTGAAGCACATATTTTATGGAGAACTACTAAATAGGCAACGTTTCTACTTGGAGATGTACAGTAAGTGAAATGCTTTGTACTTAGTGTCACGTTTCCACTGGTTTGTGTTGTCTGAGTGAGTGTCAAAGCCAAACTTCATGACTGGCTCTCAGTAAGACAATGAAAGTGACACTAGGTATTTTACCGATCACATTGACTTGTAAGAAATAATATATAATTCTTATGTCATAGGATAGGATTAATTTTTTCTGGCTACACTCTGAAGTAGCAGAAATAACGCAGTTCAGCATTTCTTTTGCTCATCCAAAACCGGATGAAGGGACTAAGTGTTTAAAAAAGGAGTTCTGAAAAGGTATGACACTAACCTGTGACTCTGGTTTTAAAGACTGACCTGGATCCTTCAGCATGAATTAAGTGAACAATGGTGATGCTGAGGATGATGGCTTTGCTTGCCTTTGAATCTCTGCATTATGAAACCACATTTAAAAGGGCGGCCTGCCACAGTCTTTATAAATCAATCACATTTACTTAGCCCCAGGGCTGTTGAAAGCTGGATTTAAAAACATAATAATAAAAAATCCTTTTAGTATTAAAAATAAAATAGCAAAAATAATCAAGTCTGCTTTGGCTCTCCAGATTTAGTTGGCATTCATGCTGCAAATTTCATAAATACTGTTTGCATTGATTTGTGACCAAAGAATCTGTAACAAGAAATGGAAGGTGGTAAGACTCCTATGGAAAGAGCTGTGATACGTCATAAAAGGCAATTCTTTTCCACCTGAGTATTCATCATTAAACTGACACTAACTGTTGCCTTGCTTTCAAATTTATAGGCAAGAACTAGCTGAAGATTCATAGTTTAGATATAGCAGAAGAAACTCCTCAAGATTGAAAAAATATGAAGCTATTACAGTGTTCATTTTTTTAGAGCGAAAAAATATGAACTCCAAAAATTACCTACTCTGAACACACAGTGAAAAGAGGATTCCTTTATGAAATAAACCTAGAGAATGAAAAGCTGATTTCTATAGTACACTATGATATAAAGTCCACTTGCACAAGTCTCCTTTCTAACATAGTAATAAAATGTATATAATTACAGCGCTGTGAAATGGATCATAGAATGAGCTTAGAGTATCTAAATTTGCAGCCAAAAATATAATCAAACAAATTATAAATATATATTTTTAATTATCTAAGATGACATTCCATATGTAACATATCGCTCGGGCCTTTTGGAGATGAATTATGGAGGTAAATACTGTCAGTTGTAGCATCTCTCCTTTCTGACTGCCCAGTAAAAGAATGTACTAGAAAAGATATTAAGAGTAATTTCACATTTCACTATTTTTTTTCCCAGAAAACAGGATGTGCTATTGATGTCTTCCAGACTAAATCTAGATATAGTATATTAATCAGTTAATTAGCAGACACACTGGCTTTGATAGAAAAACCACACCTAAGTATGTCCCATCTACTGTACTGTATTAAAAATGCACACAACCCAGTTGTTCATTCAGTTGTTGCAGACAGACAGTGAACAATAGTTCTTAAACCTTGTGAAAGCACATTTTTCATTCCCCAGTAATGGTAAACACTAACATTAAAGCTAAAAACACCAGATTGTACCACTTGTTATGTGAGGGACTGATTCAGAACAACAGGACAGTACAAAAGTCTCCTGTCAAAAGATAATATTCTTTCCTACTGCTCTCAGCTCTGGGTTACAGCATCCTTTTATGACAGGACTGTAATACTGTACATGTACTGTGTTTTTAATAGTTGGTGTGATGGTCCGAAAACATCTTGGTTTTCAAAGTCAACAACAATATGCTTGAGCTGGGAAAACTCTCTAATGGATCTTTGTATTTCCATTTTGTTGACGACATTTGTGGTTGATTTTCTGTCTGGAAACAAAATGGGGGAAATGCCTGATTTTTATCAGTTTAATTTGGTTAGTACAAACAGGTATCTCAGTAAAACTGAGGACTGGTAACATACTTTAATAAATTAAAGACCAACACAATTATTGAAACTAAGACAAATAACTATAACTAATGAATGAAGTAAGCTGTGATCACAAATAAATAGAATTACTCTGATTCATATTTATAATTGTTTTCACAGTGGATAATTGTAGATCTGTGTTTTGCAGTTTACACTATTTCTTAAATTACTGAGACTTTTGATAAAACAATGCATTGGCATTTTCTTTCATTGCTTTTTAATCCTTAAGCAAAATTGAATATGAATACATTGTTTTTTTTCACATAAAAAATTAAGAATATAGCATGTCTTAATATATATCCAAAGAAAAAAGCTATAAGTGGTATTACATACTGGTGATTCAGAAATGATGGTGTAAATATTATACAAGCTCTGTGATTCTGCTTGGGAAACCTCAACTTATCATGTGAAATTTGTTGTCTGTTGTTGTAGCACAATGCATGCAGTAATGCTGTGACTGTTAAGCGTGGATATTCAAACCTGTTAATGTTAATTGCATGCAAATGAAAGGTTATAATGCTTAATCAGTTTTGTAAAGGGAGATTGATATGCATACATATAATAGCAGTGCAGGCACTATCTTGAATATCCACAGAAAGTCATCACAAAGAAATATTTTTAAGTGTATTTTACAAAGCAAGCTGGTATGTTTCTAGATTATTTGTTTTCTAAGAAGTTTGAGGGAGTGTATGAAAAATTCAGTTTTACCACACCTAAATATCCTAAAACCAAACAATAAATTATGAGAATTCATAAAAATGAGTGGCATCAGCAAATGACACCACTACGCTCTGTATAGGGCAGGTGGTTAAAACCCTAAAATGATGCTCCAAAAACACATAGATTTTTATCACAAAATTATTTAAATAATTGAGGAGCATAATAAATAATATCACTTATTTAATTAATTTTTTTAATAAATACTCTGGGAGGCCTTATTTTCTGCAAAGATTTACAAAAATGTTAATTTCTTCCTTGTCTCACACAACAAACTATTTTGTTGATCTGCAATATAAACACAGTATAGTGTCTGTTCTGCCGACATGCAAAAACATTAAAAAAAAAAACATTAAAACAGATCTTGACCCAGGTCAATAAGTAGGGATCCCAGCTGGTCAATCTGCTGGCATATTGACTCAGTTCAAATCCATTCTTTTGTATGACCACGTGCTCATTCTTATAATGTCTTCATTAAAATGCATGATTGCTTTTCTTTTGAATAACATTTCTAGGCTGGGTGAAATTCAAATAAATCATTCCTAAAATATCAAACCACATAAGAACACATTAAGTTTTATATTTATTTATTTTTAAATATTGTTTATTTAAAAAGACCCTGTCTATAAGCATTGTAAAACAGCAGATGACAAAAAGCTGGTATGTATATTTATAGAAATTAATCTAATGTGCTTGAATCTATATGTATGCTATCAGCTTTTAAAAACAGATTAAACACATTACAGATTTCCTTTGGTTATTTTAATTTAGTCATACTTGTTATTTTATTGACCTCTATATACACTCTATACTGTATACACTGGGTAGATTGTGGTGATTATGCAAAAGACTATAACAACCTCAGAGATACTATGTGACAATTTAAAAGGACGCACAATGTTTCCCTAATCACTAAATGATAGGTATGTTAAACATATGTGTGTTATTTTCAGAATCAGTGGTTGATTTTTTTAAAGGTTGTAGCCCCAGAACATGTTTTTGTCTTATATAAGGATCAGTGCCAGTGGTATATCAAAACTTAAATTAGGAATCTAAAATGCAGAACGTTATTAGAATAAAACACAACAAACAAGTTAATTTAGTAAAAGCCAATAATGTTATCAATCTCAGAAATCATAGTTGGAGCTATAAAGATATTGATTTTAGGTATAGACTCATACTACTATACTGATTCTTTGCTTGTGTTATTTTTTTTGTGGTTTTAATTATCCACTCAATTTAACACAGCATCCAATCTACATCTATTTGGGTCAAAATGGGGGCTTATTTTGTTACAGTGCAGCTCTACTTTGAGAAAACAGTTCTGCTCAGTACCTAAGCCTCACAGTCACTCCAGGTCAGTAAGCCAGAGGTCCAAAGAACTGAAACAGCAGGATCAGCCAACGTGGTCACGGTCTCATCAGCTCTTGGAAGTGGGTAGGCATCCTTCCTAGTCCAGGCTGAAAAGAGAAGAAAAGAAACACAACATTTCAACTGTGGAGCCTTCATCTGGTGTTACAGCAAAAACATTGTGTTTCTTTTCTTCTCTTTTCAGCATGGAATAAACCTTGACTTGTTCCTTTGCTGACGTAGCTACGTACTTGAAGTCCTTCACCTGGTTAAAGTCCTAGTAGTCCACTAGGTCAAGAACGAGCTTTCCATCTTCTGCCAGGTTCCTCCTCTGCAGTCTGCCTCTAGGCCATGTCTAAATGTCGGGGGAGCAGGTGGGTGGGTGCAGCCCCTTTATCAATATGGTGTTGCACCAGGCTGGTATGAGCGCAATTCTCATCCTGAGCTGCAAAGGTGCCCTGCAAACCTCACAAGAGCTCTCTAAGCTTCCACTGCTGTCCTGGACTGATGGCAGTGCTTGCAACTACAATTGGCTGTAATTGCAAGTAGTGTTACAATTACAGCATATGTGGATATTCCGTAAAGACGTGTGAAAGCTACATTCACGGATAATCCCATTTGCAACCTTTATATTTGTGCCCATCACCTCACAAAGATAATAGCTAAAAGGTTTTAGTGGATATACTGCTTTTAAGTGTTCAATTAGAAACTTATTTTTTTTAAATTTTAGTTACCCTAGACCTATGTCTAAACTACGTCTGTTCGTGGCTTCCCGACTAATTTCAGTAACGTTTGACCCCAGTTGCTGATTTTGAAACAGTTTAGTCTGTATGTGGGACACAGTAGAGCTAATGTTGTGTCTTCACTTGCTGGATTTTTTTGTTATTTTATAAAAATCTAATTTTTCTGTTTCGCATTAAATAAAATAAGATGGGACATGCTCTGCCACTAGCCGCCCATACTAATTCAAACATGTGTTGTGTTATTGATTTTTAAGTCCTTATTGAGTAATTAAGTGCTTTCTTGAGGCCTTGCAGAGGATTCACAATTCACGTTCATTTGGAAGTTTGCTTTTTTTGTAGATAAAGACAATGTGTTCTAGATTGAGCAAGGTGCATTTATACTAAGCAAGCAAATGTATGCATACGATTTTACACTATTGTAGATTGGACACAAAGTTTCACTTCAAAGCCTTTTATCCTTTATAAATTGGTCAGAATGACATAAACTTGAAACCAATCATCCACCTTCATTCTTGCAATGATAATGCTAATGAATTTCCACTTTGTGTCGTGACAGTGCTAGACCATGAGAGACTGTCCTACTTATAGTAAAAGTAAAATGATTTTACATATTTAGCACACATAACTCAACAGATAAAATTAACTTCTTTAAACATAATTAATAACTGAGATAGAAATTCCAAACTGAAAATCCTTCCATTTTTACCCTCTGCCCCCAATTTGTATTGAAAGCTTTCAAAATCACATTTTCATTCAAAATTGAATTTTAAGCAAATACTACAAATATTAGAAAATATTGTAAATAGCACCAGTAATCGAGAAAAAAAATGTGAATGGTGTGGGTAGCAAAACGTGCTTTTTTGGAAATGTTAAGAATATTAATTTTGGTGTTCTCCAAGTGTAATTTTATACCTGTGAAAACAGACACCATGTGCTATGCATTGATTCTCATTACAAACCTCTTCGTAGACAAAAATTGAATAATTTCTTGATAAATTAATATATTTAAAGCTCTCAGCTTGTGCCCTTTGTGTCATCCCACTGATTTGTTTTAATATGAAAACCTAATCCATGCCAGCAAAGCAGATTATACATGTATTAAATTCTTTAAAATTAGAATATTTTAATACCACATTTGTACTAGAGTGCAATGCGAGTAGATGAATTAAATACCCAAACACTGGAAAAAATGAATTTAAATTGAGGAATACTTTCATTTAAAAGGTATGAATATTTATCACACAATGAATTTAAATTTAAGTTTTATCAGGATATTGCTGATTTTGACAAATATTTAGATTCCATTAAAGTGATTGTGATCTCATTGTTTAGTGTAACGGACACTCATTGTTGTGGAAATGTAAATAGTGTAAACATACATACTTTATATACAGTGTAATAATAATTCAGGGTTGGTAACAGAACAGCCAAAGTTTACATTTTTAGTAAGCAAAAGTACTTTTGTAAGTATATACCTTAGTGTACACATTATACAAAAGCAACATTTTGACTTTTATATACTGACATTGTGCTAACAAGAATACACAACCATCACTATAACAGAGATGTTCCATTAATGGTGAATCACAGCTGTAGTGGAAAGTATAATATTTGCTACATTATAATGAAATTGTATTAGGGCTTCAGTGTATTTGTATTCAGAGTACAGTGGCCATTGCTTGTGTTTAACAGTAAATTATAAACTAGAAAATTACATTTTGCCCTTTAATGAGAATGTTCTCATCTGCATTTATACCTTCCTTTTTTTCAAACTTCTGAGTTTTATCCCTCTGTGATAATGCAGTACTACTGTCACACTTGCTATGAATTTGAGATTTGCCTGCATCCTTTGAGAAATGTCTTGGCTTGATCTCACTGACAATACAGAACCAGCAAAGACGCGACAGAGCTGTGGTACTATCTGGAGAATAGACACAGCCCTCCCAAGTCCAACAAACTTCTTGTCATGAAATGAAGGTGACTGCTGGACATGAGAATTCTTCTTCATTCCATTTTACTCCATCTAAACTTGGGTGTTTCTTTTATTCACTTTTAATGATGTGAAAATGTCAAGCTTATTACTTAAGATGTCAGAAAGGAATACAAATTAGAAATACATCCACAAGAGAATACAGTTTGTGATTTTAAACTTGTGGTAGAAGACTACTTCAAAGCAAAATGCTTTGTTTCAAACCCCTCTTTAAAACAGTATATATATATACTGTATATGTTTGAAGATGTATTAAAATAGGAAAAAATACGTGTAAATTAAGGTGATAGATTGCCAGTATAGTGGTCTGCAGTGTGTCAAGACCAAGCAAATTATTGTGCTGGCCATAAAATCCTATGAGCAAATCATCTTTAAATTAGGAGCTGCAGGAACAACACACTGTACGGGCAGTTAATATTCAATCTCATTTCTGTTGTGCCTACAGGCTGTCCCTGTCTTTGGACTATATTAACCTATATGTCCATCACTGGATTATTGTAATGGGAAAGCTCAGGTTTATAAGTCAAACTGTAACATAAAGCTGCACTAATAAACATCTCCTGAATTGCAAGAGTTATTAGATCTCCCACCACACTCGTGATGACATATTGTTAAGTAATGGTTGCATGTCACTATTCACTTTCAACTAACAACATTCAATTTGTTTAATCAATTCCATAAGACCTATGTTTGTCAAAAACATGGTTTTAAATGATTTCTTTCAGTCCTGGTGATTTCATGAATCATAAAGGTTAGCTCGGGCACCTGCTTAGTCAGTACCAACACAGGTTGTACTACGAGAGGAGAACAGAGGAAGAGGACACTACCCCAGAGCACTACATCTGAAAAAATGAAAACTTCACAACACCCCTACTTTCCAGTCATAATCACAACTCACTAGCTGAGACTTTTGGCTTACAGTTCATCTGACACTAGAGCTACAGTAGGAGAATCGAACACACGTCCCTTAAATGGCAAAACAAATACTTTAAATAAATAGGCATGTTGTCACTGCAGCAATTCTGAAGAAGCAGAAACATCACAATAATGAAAAGCATGAGGCCACTTGTCTCTCTTTCCAGAATTAAAATCAAGGAAAAGCCAGGGGAATAAATACTGCAATTTTCAGACTGGTCTTCTTCTTCTAATAATAAGTGGTCACTAGTGATAATAAAGGAATCGGTATACCCGACTTATCAACAGAACAAAGCCTTCTTGCTGTTGATATGTTGAAGAAACACCTCAGTTGGGCTCAGAGTTTAACTTGAACATATAACTAACAACACTATGTGAAAAAGTTACAATATAGGCAACTATAGCATTTTTACATAGAAAGCCTTAAGATTTATGTGTAGATTTATGCTTAGGCCACAGAATGCACACAAGATGGCTGCATGTAAGAACAGAACAGAGGACACCTTAGTCTACATCAGACGATAGTTGGGATTTTCTTCTATGTGTAGGTCTTACGTATAGTATTGCATACACTCTGTGTGGCCTCCCACAATTAGATAAAAAAAATGTCTATCTTGTGCCCAGAGAGGAGGCTCTTTTCAACACTAGAGCATTCTTTTTAGGCAGGCATCTATAAAGACAGCCTACTGCAGAGGCTCTGTTTCTTCGGGGCTTAAGCCAGGGGAAGTAAAATGGTGGAGGTGGTTTGTTAGATATGTAAATATGTTTTGGGTTAACTTTTGCATAGCTGTGTATGACTAACTACAGTACATGCACCCGTGAAACAAATTGCGGGACGCAAAATAATAGAAGTTAGTGAAAAAAAATAAGTGTTTGTATATTCAAATAGCGACGTAGTTGTGAAGTGCATGTACAGTACTTTTCTGTGGGAGTGCTGCAGTAAGCAGGGGACAGAGCATTCTGTCACACTTACTATGAGTGACCAACAGAACACTGGTAGAAGCAGCAGGTAATTGCCTTTTCATTTTTAATTGGGTGATCATATTTTTCAAGAGAAGCCCTGATCAGGAGGTTCGAAACCTGATCACCAATTTGAAGTGCAGCAGAACTTGGGAGCCCTGAGAACTGTCAGAAATTATTTCAAGTAGGGATCTGCGTCAGCATGTGTAGGCTTCGAAGGAACAAGAGACGGTTTATTCCGTGCTGAAAAGAGAAGAAAAGAAACACAAAGTTTCGGCTGTGGAGCCTTCCCAGAGGACACTCGAAGAGACACTCTTCTCTTTTCAGCAGGGAATAAACCTTTACTTGTTACTTATCAAAGATTATTTCTATAATGCACAGTATAACAGGGAGGCAACAGGAAGAAAACAAGTTTTAAATTCCTTCAATTCTAGTCTATGGTTCAAGAAAACAACACTAAAAGATACTAGACCCTCTCGTTTAAAAGGACACCGAGGTCAGGTTTTCTCAGTCAAACATTGAATCAATATGGGAGTGGCATCATATAGCACAGAACTTTTCTTGGAAACACCTGAAAGCCTTGATAAGGTACAATATCATCATGTCATGATACGTGTCATGATTTTCAAAGCTTGACAACAGCATGTGCTTGAAGGAGTTATGAATTGAATGTCGTGCCTGTATGTTCTCCATGAACGTCTGTGACTTCATGACAGTTGTTATCTGTTCAGAGACATTAGATTCATACGCAGTATACAGTAAGACCCATGCAAACATAAGAAAGTGAGAAAGGTTAAACACAAGGGGAAACCATTTCATGTCTTACTGTTATGAAACAACTTCCACCATTTTACTTACCCTGGCTTAGGCCACAAAAGAAACAGAGCCTCTAGAGTAGGCTGTCTTTATAGGTGCCTCACTAAAAGAATGCTATTTCTCATGAGAGGGTAGTAGTGTTGAAAAGAGCCTGCTCTCTGGGTGCAAGATACAGTAGACATTTGTGTATTGCGTATACACATTATGGGAATTTCTTTTCATTTGTATTCTAAAGACGCCTTGGGTTAATTTTTTTCAATTCTAGAATGAAGTAATCTTCTCTGTTCAAGAAAAAAAAACAGTTCCATTGTTTTAGCTTGTAGTTTTAGGACTTTCCTTTAGGACAGGTATTGTATCTCGCTCTTTTTTGACTTCCATAGCAGAACATGGGGACCAAAATTTTAGACAAAATATTTTAGTATGTAGACTAATA